>NC_140964.1:108853410-108867410 GCF_056783735.1 Eptatretus burgeri | reverse complement strand
GACTGTTTGAGTGTCCGTTCACCAGATTTGCCAGGAGTTTGTGTGCATATTCTGCACAATAGAGACATATCTGTACAAAGTGGATCACGTCTGTTGTCATTATTTACAGAACTAGTGCGGGCCCATAGGTGCGTGCCAGTATGTGCAGCTTCGTTCCTTCGCTCTCGTAAACGATGACTGGATTGGGGCATTGTTTCAATTAGATCCATAGACTCCTATGGAGAAGGACTGGAACCTCCCATGCTCGGGGGTTTGTAACTTGAGTCCAGGGCTAAAATGACTTCTAGAAGGGCTAGAGACATGATCTCGGGATCCATATAGGGGTTTTTGAGGACGGCGAGTTCAATAGTGTCATTTTCAACACCACCTGAGGTCATCAAGGTCATATCTCTGGCTTATGATATTGAAATAAGTGAAATCCTTCAATACAGCACGTGTGGTGAAGCAAATGAGTACACTAATGTTAAAACATGCAATTTATGCTTTTTCAGTTGAAAAACAATTAAAAAGCGTACTTAATATTTGAAATGTAAAAATCTTGTTATTATTGTGATAAGCACCTTTATATCTAACAGAAGGAATGAAATCGTTCGATACAGCGTGGCAGGGGGCCGCAAAAGAATGATGGCATAAGAAGAACTTAGCTTTCAGCGTTCGGCACAAAATGTGATGGTGGGCGGAAATGACGTCTTTCATTCATTCATACATGAGAGGGGAGCGTTTCTTGGTTTTTTTCCGTCAAGCAATAAATTCAATGGTATATATATATATATATATATATATATATATATATAAAACACATTAGTTTCACAAACTTCCATTGAAATACTCGGGTATTTCTGTCAATTGTTGCCATTTCCGTCAAGGTTACGCACTGCCATCTACCGGACGGCCGTCATTGATTGTCTTGAGGCACGTGGGGGGGGGGGGGAGACACCAGAGACGTGGTAGACACCGGGGACATTTCAAACTTGTTGCAATTGTATACAGCGCACGAGCAGAAATAAATCCGACCACTTTGAACATGCAGGCTGGTAATAACCAAAGCTGAATTTCCATCAATTCAATGAAGAAACGTTTGATTTCCCCCCCTCCCCCACTCCTCCATAATCCCCTTTACCTTTTGAAACCTGGATACAGGTAAATGGTAGCTTAAAATGCAAACGGCAAAGGAAATTGGTAAGATTAGAAACAGCAAATCAGTTGTTAAAAATTATATCCATGTGCAAGTGGAAATAGCAGGAAATGCACAAGTTAATTGTTTTGAATGAGTGCAACATTGGGAACTCAACTGCCTATATTATCTTCTTTAGCATTTTTATTCTCGAATCCTTTTTTAAAAATACTTCCTGAGCCTCTTCCTTTGTTCATACCCTCTTAGGTGGCAGCCATGGCAATGTTGATGACAATGTTGTTAGTGCCAGTGAATGTTGAAATCCCTCCAAGATAGCCCTCCTTCTGTTTCTAATATGAGGGTAAACTTCAGGCATGCTCTCTGCATTGGCAAAAATACAAATAATCGTGATGTTCATTTTGAATACTTTGTGATTGTTCTATATGTGATACACCATTGATTTCAAACGTTGTGGTAGGCAAATGCATTTAGAAATATCTACCTGGACCTCCGAAAATTAAAAACCGGTAAACACTGCACTCTTTGAACGGCCACGGATGGCGGGTGTTGTCCCAATATAGATGAGTGGCTTGAAATTTTGAGACGCTTGTTTTTTCAGGCTCTTGTTGCCATTTCTCTGAGCACTGGCCCATGCAGATCTGGGAATAAAGAAAGAATAACACAAGACCATCAATGAACTATGTACATTATATTATACATTATACATAAAAGACTGTTTGGACCAACACACTTGGCTCATGAACATGCCATTATCTAATCATCGAGCTCATTAATTATTCACACCTTAACACAATCACAATCTGGTCAAACACTTGGAATATGACTTTTAACCCTGAGTAGGGTGGATATACTGGTTCTGGCTCACTTTTCCCCATGTAAATGAATGGGGGATTTTCAGCGATTCCCTTTTTTTTCCCCCTAAAAATAAACCCCCTTTTTATCCCAAGGTATATTTATTTGTCTCCCCTTTAAACCTAGGGGCTCTCTATTCAAATAACCCATACAACAAGATAAAGATTTGTTAAAGGTGATTCTAAAGAAATATCTGAAATGTCTAAGCCCCGGGACACTCTTTATCAAATAACCGATGTATATTGTTTAGCTCACTCATTGAACCTATAAAGATTTGTTCATTCTCAAATTCCTTCAATAGTTTAATTTTCTTTGCACAATAATCCCCATCTAAAATATTGAAAAACAAAACATTTGAATCTTTATATTTTTTAAGATACCCCTTTTGTGCCATTACGAAATGATAAACTTCTCTTAATGCTCTTGTTTGACCACCTCCTGAGCCACATATCATTTTGAGATTATAGTAAATTGTTTTTTCATTGTTCAATTGATAACCATCAAAGTTTTCAGTCCATTCAAGGATATTTATTATTTTCTTTACATCCTCTAACTTATTGGTTTTTAAATTGATTCGCTTATTTGTTTTATTTACCTTTGTTTTAGTTATTTTTTCAATAAGACTTATTTGATATTTTTCACATTCATTATGTTTTCCATTTATATACCAAGACTGAGATTTTCTCTACTCTTTAGTTTGATTAATACTTGGTTTAACCATTTATATATTGCGAAAAAACGCGGCGGTAGCCCTTAAAAAACCCTAACCCATCTTCCCATCGTTAAAACACAATCTATTCTATTCACTCAATCATACAATATCCATATGGAACACAATCTATTCCATTATCTAAAATAAATCTCTTATCATCAAAGGCTCCTAATGCCTTTTTATTTACTTCTTCACTATATATGTTATGTTTATAACTTCTTATTATATTCATTTTCCTATATTCTTCTTTCTTATTCATCAAACAATTATAATAATTTCTAAAAGTTATTGATTTCTTTATTCCCTTTAACCTCTTATCAATCTGATCACCATACTTATAAGCATATGCCTTTGCTCTCAATCCAATAAACTCACTCATTACTTTTCCACCCAACTCATCCTTAAACTTACCAATAACCTTTTCATTCTTTTTGGAAAATAACTCACTCTTCTTGCTGAAATTAAATTACTTGTATCATATCTTCATACACATCATCAGTTTTTATATCTAGGATAAAACTATCAGTGTCCATATACAACAATGTAACATTTTCACCATACTCTTTCTTTAAGTCATTATACAAATAATCATACATCAATATCTTTGATAAATCAAGAACTGCTGTTCCAATATAAATTGGTTTATCCATTACAATACTTTCCTTTTTCATATGAATTGCAGAAAAGTTCTCTGAAAAAACCTCTTCTCTCTCAAAATTTGGTTTATTTATCAATCTCGAAGCTTCTTTCCAAGATGTTGTTTTGCCTGTTTCTAACATTTTCCATAGTCTTTCCAAATACAGCATTATTCATTAATTTATAAAAATCCCCTTCAAATTTTACTTTTGTATTTGCTCTCATATCTGTATTGAATTGAATATTTTTTCACCCAAGGACTTTGTTTAAATTTTAAAACTCTATGAATTTTAGCTACTCTCAATCCTTCTCTCAAAAACTGTTTTAAGCTTCTCTGATGCAAAACATATCCCTCTTTATCATAGAATGTTGTTAATAACTTTTCTGTTGATTTACCTTTAATATTAAAACTTTTATGATAATCACTTAACCATTCTTTCTTTGGGTTTTCTCACATGCAAAAGGAAGATCTTTATGCTTATTATGAAGATCACTCGGGTACCTCAAATCAACTTCAAAATAATAACCTTCTTCTTCCTCATTCAATTCCTCTTGAGAAGAAATAACAATATTCATCAAAGCCTTTTCATAATCCTTTTCTTCCACCCACTCTAATTTACCATAAGGCAGAGATTGAGACATTGCCCATCCATACAAATTATTAGCATCAAAATACATCAAATAATTACTATCTTTTTCACTATCATAATTTGGAAGATATTTATTATTTGCTTTAGCATATCTTTTTGAACATACTTGTGATATTCCACCTCTCTTGGACTTCTCAATCATCAAAAGCATATCAACATCACTGATTAAATCTATATCCCTGTTGATCTTTACAATTCATTAAATGATATTTTACAATAAATAAATGGATGCAAAAGAAAGAGCAAGAAGATTTAAGGAACATCAAGAGTTGGTTTCAAAAGTTGTAAAACAACAGGAAGACATAAAGAAGAAACGCAGACAGAAACTAACGGGCGAAGAAGCATTTGAAAGAAAACAAGAGAAATTTTTTAAACCACTTTTAAAAACTTCCCAAGAAAAAATGAAAGATGTTTCCACAGTTCCCACAATAAAATATACTCCCAGAAAGCTCCAAATGTTAAAAGATTTCAGTCAAATGACGGAGGAAGAATAAGAGCATATTGGAGAATAATAATATCATGATGAAGAATTATTTCAACAACTGGAAGAGATGAATCGACCCCCTGATTATATTGTGAATGCTGTTCAAAACAATGAATATTCAGCGGATTCAAAAACCAAAGCAGGACTCGTTCCAACAGAACAATCAGCAATATTTCATCTTGTTCAAGAAAAGGTATTGATATTTAATGATGAATTAAGGTTCTTAGGTTCTGCTCAACCCCTGTTAAACTAACTCCGAGATTAATGTTTCTTCTCACAAAAGATGGAAGACAAGGTTCAACTGTGAGGGATGAATCAAAGTATATTGATAAACCATTGGATATGGAAAATAATGATGATAGAGTATATATTGATCTGCTGAACACTCTAAATTATAAGGTTATTCTTTCTGGTAAAAGTAGGAAGAATGAGAAGGAGAAACACATTATTCAGGCTTTAAGTATCCTTGGTTCAGGTGTTAGTTTTCTTCCAAATGACCCATCGCAATTAGTTAATAGACTGTTATTATTGTTCGGCAGTAAGAAGGCTGGAAATAACAATTGTTTTAATGAAGCATCAGCCATTTTAGACCAGTTGATGAACATGAAAATAATTAATAAATATCAATATAAAGACATTTTATCTCATATTAAATAAGATGAGAAGCACAATCCTTAGTTTCAATTTCACAACAAGCGACCACACATCTTCATTCCCATACCCACTACAACTTGACACAACAAAAGAATATGAGGCATCTTTATTGTCCATGGAAACTTATAATACCTTATTTCATATAACCGAGAAAAATGACAAGTTTAGTTATAATCCGGGAAGTGGATACAAAACGATAACAGTCTCACCCGGAGCATATGAGATTTCTCAAATATCTTCCGAAATTGCTCGTCTTATGAAAGAACAGGGTGATGAACCAAAAAAATATTGTTATAGACATTCAAAAACACACTTCAAAATCAACGATTAAAGTTAAAAATAACTACAAGGTTGATTTCACAATTGATAATTCATTTAGAGAGTTATTAGGTTTCTCCTCAAAAAAGATTGAAACTAATGGGACGTTTTACAGTGATAATGTCATTCAAATATCCTCAGGAATAAATTCAGTGTTAATTCACTGTGATTTGATTGATGGTGCTTATAATGATGGAAAAAAAAACAAATACAATATTTTCATTCAGCGCATACTCAACCCCAATTTGTTATAAATTCAATATGGAACCTAAAAATTTGGTTTATCTACCTGTGTCAGGAAAAAACATACACAGAGTAAATTTTAGGATAACCGACCAAGATAATCGTGTGATTTCCTTTAATGGAGAAGTTATATCCATCAGAATTCACCTACGTGAAGTTTTCCAATAAATAAATACGATGGTTATTGTGAGGAAACACGAGTTGGGAAAATATAAAATAATTACAGGGGATGGGATGTTCCTTTCTCCATACTACAAGGGTGAAGGTATGTATCTTGGTAGAGGATACTATAAACCTAAGAGACAAAGGGGTGTTGGACCTCAATTTAGAGGAGATGGGATAATTGATACTCTCATGGGTATTGGTTCAACGATTCTTAAACATAAAGATCTAATTGGTTCAACTGCTTCTGCTGTGGGAAATGTAGCAGGTGCTGTAAAGAGTATAAAAGATGCTCAGAAGGAATCTCATAAATTACAAGCAATGAAAGAAATTAAGAAAGGCAAAACTCAGTTGCCCCCCAAGAACGACAGAAAATAATTCAAATACTTGGATCAGGGTTTCAAAAGTTTTAACATCTTTTTTCCTAAATAAATACAAGTATGGAAGCAATTGATAGTATCTATGATTTGGATGATACTATTATTATCTCAAACTCCACTAAAAAAGAAGATTACTTCAAGGTAAATGCAATAACTGGAACAGACTGGAATACGAATGGTACAAAAAGTTTTGAAATAAATAATCAACAAACCTATTTGAATCTCTCCGAAAGTTTCTTGTTGTGTAAATTTAAATTCACTAAAGCTGGGAACAACACAAACGCTACACTTGTAAATGATTTCTTCTGGAAAATGTTTGATAGTGTGCGTTTGTATATTGGAACACAAGAAGTTGAAGTGGTTGATTATGTCTCTGCTGTATCTGAAATGATAAAATTTACACTCTATACATTCAGTGATAGAATGGGAAAGGGGTCTGTCGAAGGTTTTATTCCTGATATGTCAACGGGAACAAACACAGACCCTGGATATACTCAAAGGAAAGGAATGTATAATGATGATACAAAAGCAGAAAATAGTTTTACTGTGGCAGTTCCTCTTAAAGGTATATTTGGATTTTGTGATCATGATAAAGTTCTGTATGGTCTTAAAATTAGATTTCAACTACAAAGGAATGATAATGAAAATCGATTGCTTTTTGGTGTTGGTAGTGCTTTTGGTGAACAGAATAAATTTGTAATTGAGGAGATGAGTTGGTATATCAGTGAATATACTCCTAATCTTAAAACAGAAGAGATGTTGAATCGAAGACTTAACTCAAAGAAACCACTCAGTGTATCATACCTCAAAAGATGTCAACACGTTAAACTCAACCAAACTACTTACACGTGGAATTTGGGTGTTCTGGAAGGAAAGCCACGATATCTGTGGATCATTTTTAAAAAGCCAGATGGTGATACTGCGACTGATAAGAATAATGCATTGAGTGATAATGCTAAGGTGAAACAACTTCGCGTTTCTCTAGATGGAACATTTTATCCACGAGATAGATTGGAGATTAATTGGGAAAAAATGATTTTGCTGAAGCATACAAGTCTTACCAAAAGGTGTGTGAAAGTAATGGAAATAAAGAACCTATTTTGGATATGACAGCATTTAAAAGTTTGGATACAATCTATGCGTTTGACCTGAGCGCTCAAAAGAAAACTATAAAGTCTAATCGAGTGGATACTTCCCTATACATTGAAAGAGGAGAGAGTGAAGAAGTTGATACATATTGTTTGCTTTTGGAAGAAACAGAATTACAGATTAATACAGATAATGGTGTGATGATTCGTCTCACATAATTTTTTGTTAAATAAATGAGTGGCAAAGTACCAACTGGGGTATATGTTAATCAAATCAATCTTCATAAACTATCATCTTGTGTTCAAAATCAAAAGCCTTGTACGATTAACGTTAATACAATTCAGAGAAAAGGAGCAGTAAGAATTGATGTTTTGCTCACAAGAGAACAGGTTAAAATCTTGAATGACACTGGCTCACTTAAAATTAAAATGACAAAACCAATGTTGAAAAAAATATTCAATAAGAGACGATTGGAGGATTTCTCCCATTTCTAATTCCTTTATTTGCTGGTTTAAGTGCGGTTGGAGCATTGACGGGTGGTATTTCAACAGCAGTGAAAACTGCCAACGAAAGGAAGGCTCAACTCCAGGCTCAAAAAGAATTGGAAAGACATAACAAAGAGTTGGAGAAACAAATTAGTGGAAGTGGTGTAATTGTAGATTTTGCTGAAAAACTTGAAGGTCTGCCTGATAAAGCGAGATTGTTAGTTGGAGATATGCTTTCTTCTATAGCACAAGCAGGTGTAAAATTAACGAAAAGAGGTAATGGATTATATCTTTCTAATAAATAAATGAGCATTGATGAGTGGTTGAAAGAATTTGGAAAGAATACAACATCAAATTTACAACTTGTCAAATATTGTAAAAAATGAAAAATTCATAATGTGGTTATTTGTATGAGAGATGAATTAACAAATGTGCCGAAACATACAAAGAATATTATTATGAACTTAGAAGATAATAATGGGAACGGTTCTCATTGGGTTTGTATTTTTAATAGTCAAGACAAATATTATTTTGATAGTTTTGGTCTTCCACCACCTGTTGAAGTCATAAAATTCTTACAGAATGGTGTTTATCAAACATTTCAAGTCCAAGAATTAAATTCCAAGTGTTGTGGTCAATTATGTCTATATGTGTTATTTCAACTCAACAAAAATAAAAAATTTTATGATATTATTTTTAATCTAATATAAATGACTTATGTTGGTAAAGATGGTTCTATCTTTGGTGTATCTCAAGAACTGGATATTGATTTATCAAATTATTACACAAAGGCACAGGCTGAACGACATAAATATAATATAACCAAAAATATTAACATGAAAAATGCTTATAAATTAAAAAATTCTCCAA
Organism: Eptatretus burgeri; assembly: GCF_056783735.1. NCBI lineage: Eukaryota > Metazoa > Chordata > Myxini > Myxiniformes > Myxinidae > Eptatretus > Eptatretus burgeri. The sequence goes on along the minus strand of NC_140964.1, from coordinate 108,858,740 downwards.
GCCCGACTGACGCGAATGACTTGGTGAGATTAAACGATTTATCACAATATATATATATATATATATATCCTTAAATAAAACGGCTGTGTATTCCAAAGATACAGAAGTGTTGATATTATCTCCAGGTCATACAGAATTCACAGTTCGAATTAAAATAAATTTTTATAAAGAAGGGCGTATCGTTTGTATGAGAATAGAACAATGGGGGTATGATATGAATAATTTAGGGTATAATTGGTCATTTAAAATTAACCTCGAAGACCTGGAACAATTAAATCAGTCTCGTAAGGAAGAATATTATCCACTTGGTATCGAGAATGAGTTTTGTGGGTCCACGATTAGTAAACAACAAATAAAATAATTTAATAAGGGTAAATATAATAATGGTTTTGCCCTTGTTTATCTCATGAAAACAGAAAAAACAGGATTATATATAATAAGTAAGGAAATACAAAATGATTTAACTATGGGAAGATGGGGAGGTGTTTCATGCCATAATATTATTCTAACATATATTTCTAATACATAAATGACAACAAGAAGGCTTCAAGAAAATTATCATTTCTGTGTTCAAGCATACCTTCAAGAAAAGGGTATTCGGTATTTTAATAAATATGTTCTACAACATAAGAATGAGGTATTTTCAATAAAATATTGGCATTATGCTGATGTTGATAAACCTACAACTTTAGATTTAATTAGAATGTTAAATAATGAAAAAATTATAAAGTTAAGAAAAGGTAAGGCTCTTTTAGAAATTCAAAAGAAATTTTATTGGTTTCCTGTTGTAAAAAAAATTATTTTGGATACAGGAATAACAAGAAATCCTGATGAATATATGTATAATAATCTATGGGGTGTAAGCGATTCAAGGATAGTAAGGGATGAGGAAGGAGTTGAAGAAGAGAGGGAAAAGGAGGAAAAGGAGAGGGAGGAAAGGGAGAAGAGAGAGAGGGAGGAAAGGGAGAAGAGAGAGAGGGAGGAAAGGGAGAATAGAGAGAGGGAGGAAAGGGAGAAGAGAGAGAGGGAGGAAAGGGAGAAGAGAGAGAGGGAGGAAAGGGAGAATAGAGAGAGGGAGGAAAGGGAGAAGAGAGAGAGGGAGGAAAGGGAGAAGAGAGAGAGAGGGAGGAAAGGGAGAAGAGAGAGAGAGGGAGGAAAGGGAGAAGAGAGAGAGAGGGAGGAAAGGGAGAAGAGAGAGAGGGATGAAAGGGAGAAGAGAGAGAGGGATGAAAGGGAGAAGAGAGAGAGAGGGAGGAAAGGGAGAAGAGAGAGAGGGAGGAAAGGGAGGAGAGAGAGAGAGAGGAAACGGAGGAGAGAGAGAGGGAGGAAAGGGAGGAGAGAGAGAGGGAGGAAAGGGAGGAGAGGGAGGAAAGAGCGAGACTAAATAAATATGAAAATATGGAAACCAGTGAGATTCAAAAAAGATTGGTGGTATTACAGAAAATAACTCAACCCACCGAGGAGGAAAACAAAGAATTGACAAGTCTATTTGCAATACTTTCGACATCGACAAGATATGTATTTTAATTCAAGTTTTTCATTTTTTTTTCTTAAATAAATGGAGGAGAGAGTGAAGGCATTTCTAAGGATTCTTTATGTTTTAAAAATTAAGATTCAAATGTGCATGTTGGAAACTAAAAAGGTTTTTGCACTCTGCAGGAATTTTTCTCATAAATAAATGAGTTATTGTCGAAAATGTAAAAAGAAAACTAATACTAAAAATATTTCATATATTAAAAGTAAAAATAACAGGGTTATACAAAAAGGTATATGTTCGGTGTGTGGTTCAAAAAAAAAATCAATTTATCTCCAAACACAAACTCGGAGGAGATATACAAAAGTTTTTATCAGGAAGTAAATTTATAACTACTGGAATACCAGGGGAATTACATCTTCCAGGGTATTCTTTCTGTGGTCCAGGCACAAACTTGGATAAAAGATTAGATGAGGCAGACAATCCTAAATCCTGGAGTAAACCAATCAATAGAGTTGATGAAGTGTGCATGAGACACGATATTGATTATGGGAATACCACAACGTTGGAAGAAAAGCATGAAGCCGATAGAGAAATGTTGTATAATTTGTCTCTGATACAAAATCCAACCTTGAGAGAAAAAGTTGATCGGTTCATTGTGAAGAAGATGATCAGTGCTAAATTGAAACTTGGACTTGGAAATTCAAAAAAACTTATAGGCTCTAATGATGCCATTAAGACTGAAGAGCAATTAGCTGATGAATTACATAAACCAATATTCAAAGTTTCAGAGAAGGAAAGTTTATTCCAAGGAAGTTGATTATATCTGGTCTGCTGATTTGATTGAACTCAATAATGATAAGGGGTACAAGTATGCTTTAACCGTTATTGATTTGAGGAGTAGATATGCGTGGGTTGTCCCTTTAAAAAACAAAACAGGTAATACTCTTATGTTAGCTTTTCAACAGATATTTAATAAAAGTAAGAGAAAACCTAAAAAATTGTGGACTGATGAGGGTAGAGAGTTTTATAACAAGACATTTATGAATTTTCTAAAAAATAACAGTATTACATTATACAGTACATTTAATGAAGGGAAGGCAGTTGTTGTTGAACGTTTTAATCGTACCTTAAAAGAGAGACTATATAAAAAATTCACACAACTCGGTTCACAACAATGGTCATCTTTTATTCAGGATATTGTGGATAAGTATAATGACACGATTCACACGTCAACAAATATGAAACCATCAGAAACATTTACAAAATTAAAATATGAAAAAGAGATTAATGTCAGAAAACCCAAGTTCAAAGTTGGTGATATCGTAAGAATATATAGGTGGAAATCTCATTTTGAAAAGGGTTTTACTGAACGATGGACGAAAGAACTTTTTTAAATTGTTGATGTAATAGATACGGTTCCTTGGACTTATAAAATATATGATTTGGAAGGGGAAGAGATTTTAGGTTCATTTTATTCACAGGAATTACAAAAGACAAAACTAAGCAGATAATACTCATGGGAGCAATGGGTTGTCCCTTCACTCCCTCCTACTATACACCTTTGTGGACACTAGAGGGACAAGTCCGAGGTGTATTACAGTATATAATGTGTGTCAAGGGGGACGTTCTTAGATCTGTGAACCCCAAACACAGAATCCTCAACTGAATAGTCAAGGCTTAACTTTTGTTTGTTGTGTGTGTATGTGTATGTGTATGTGTATGTGTATGTGTATGTGTATGTGTATGTGTATGTGTATGTGTATGTGTATGTGTATGTGTATGTGTATGTGTATGTGTATGTGTATGTGTATGTGTATGTGTATGTGTATGTGTATGTGTATGTGTGTGTGTGTGTGTGTGTGTGTGTGTGTGTGTGTGTGTGTGTGTGTGTGTGTGTGTGTGTGTGTGTGTGTGTGTGTGTGTGTGTGTGTGTGTGTGTGTGTGTGTGTGTCCCAACCCTCACATTCAAAATCTCAACCCCAACTCAATCCTCGCCCAACACAATGTCTTTTTCAAAATGACATTTCCACCTATATATATATATATATATATATATATATATATATATATATATATATATATATATATATATATATATATATATATATATATATATATATATATATATATATTTTTTTTTTTTTTTACGTTTTTTTTTTCTCTTCTTCCAATTCTGTCTTTTAAGGCTTTCAGGTTTGATGACGTAGAAAGGGGGAGTAAGCCTGCACTTTCTTTCCAGAATGAACAATGTATATTTTTTGTTTTTTTCTCTTCTTCCAATTCTGTCTTTTAAGGCTTTCAGGTTTGATGACGTAGAAAGGGGGAGTAAGCCTGCACTTTCTTTCCAGAACGAACAATGTATATTTTTTATGTTTTTTTCTCTTCTTCCAATTCTGTCTTTTAAGGCTTTCAGGTTTGATGACGGAGAAAGAGGGAGTAAGAATTTTCTTGATAGGTTTAGATCCCAAAGAGTGGTAGCATTTCAAGTCTTCAAAATAAACCCAACTTTCCAAGTCTCCAAGGTATAACCACATTCCTGTTGAGTTTCCAAGATATGTATCACATTGTGAGTTATCAAGCCAGAACCCACATTTCAAGTCTCCAAAAATATAACCATCTATCCAAGACTCCAAGGTAGAATCACAATTTCCAGAAATATAGTGGGTTTCAGTGATAGATCTCACATAGTATAACTGTGGATCATCAAGGAAATCTCCATTTTTCCTATTTTTATGGGTTTCAGTGATAGATCTCACATAGTATAACTGTGGATCATCAAGGAAATCTCCATTTTTCCAATTTTGATAGGTTTCGGTGATAGATCTCACATAGTATAACTGTGGATCATCAAGGAAATCTCCATTTTTCCAATTTTTATGGGTTTCAGTGATAGATCTCACATAGTATAACTGTGGATCATCAAGGAAAACTCCATTTTTCAAAATGTCTGAAAATTGTGAGTCTCCAAGGTAAAACTTGTATTCTGGCTCATCAAGGTATAACTTGTTCAGGGGGTATTGTCTTGATAACTCACAATGAGTACTATTGTTGCAAAACTCTTTTTCAGGACTTTGCTGGTCTCCAAGGTATAACTCTTTGGTTGAATCATCAAGGACGAACTCATTCTGTGGGTCTTGGTCGCTCATATGGTCTTCAACCAAGCCAACAATTTCGCTCCAAGTTGTAGCAAAAGCAGTATTTTACATTTCGTATTTCAGATACAATTTCCTGTGAGAGAAAATAATAATGTATTAATTAAGTTATTTAATTATTAAATGAGTATGCTTCAATCAAAGTTTGAAAATAGGAAAATAAATATCTTACCTCAATGGATAAGAGGTTTGAATCCAGTTCATCAACTTGAAGGTTTAGTTCCATACAAGTCAGAGAGTTCCAAGGAACCCCAGTCATCCCACTCAAGGTCTTGCTCGTTCTGTCGGTCTTGGTCGCTCATAAGGTCTTCAACCAAGCCAACAATTTCACCCCAAGTTGTGGCAAAATCGGTATTTTCATATTGCATTTCAGATACAATTTCCTGTGAGAGAAAATAATAATGTATTAATTAAGTTATTTAATTATTAAACGAGTCGATGTTTAAAAGGAACTAAAAGTAGGAAAATAAAATCTTACCTCAATGGATAAGAGGTTTGAATCCAGTTCATCAACTTGAAGGTTTAGTTCCATTCAAGTCAGAGAGTTCCAGGCAAGCACACAGCACACCATCACCAGCAAAAAAAAAAAATGTTTAAAATGGAGCCTGGGCTTGAGGCTTTTATAGGGAAAGACTGTTGGGTGTGGTTTCCTGTGGAAATTCCCTGGTGGAATTTCATAACATGCTGGAAACCATTTCATA
>NC_140964.1:108823410-108848410 GCF_056783735.1 Eptatretus burgeri | reverse complement strand
ATCCAAAATCTGCCAAAACTTTGGAAAAAATTATAAAAACTGTGGGACTCATGGATGTTTGGCGTATCCAACACCCCAGACAACGTCAGTTCACTTGGTTAAGATGTGTGTCCCTGAGACACACTTTATCCCGGTTAGACAGAATTTATGTCAATGCTACAATGCTTGATAAGATATTAAAATCTGATATCGTGCCTTCTCTTTTCTCTGATCATCTGGTGACAACATTCTCTTTTAAGCTTGCTCTGCAGCAACATGGCAGTCCGTATTGGAAGTTTAACGCCATGTTACTAGAGAATGTTACTTTTTGTGAAGCCTTTAGGGTGTTTTGGAATAGCCTCATCAAACGAAAGAATAGTTTAAGTAGCCTTGATTATGGTGGGACTACGCAAAGGCACAGATTGCCGTCTTTTGCCAACAGTTTAATCACTTCTCATCTTTTAGTGCAAAAAAGGAAAGGATTGTACTCGGAAAAAGAAATACTGAAATTACAATCTGATGTTGCAAACAACCCCAGTGCAACAAATAACCATCTGCTACTGGAAAAAAGGCCCTTTTAAATGATCTTGTTGACTATGAAGTGAAAGGTGCTATGATCCGATTACGGATGGATCAGATTTATAATTTGGACTCTCCAACAAAATTTTTATTTCATTTTGATGAAAAGACCACCCATAAAAGGCAAATTGAAACCCTAAGCCTCTCAACTGGGCACACCGTGACATCACAAAATAGCATAAAGAGGGAATTCTATAACTTCTTCTCAGACGTGTTTATGGCAAACGATGTTGACAATGATGCAATGCAATACTTCACGTCTGATCTACCCACGTTAAGTGCTACTCAAAGGGACCAGCTTGATTCCTTACCTTCCTTGGAAGAACTTACACTCTCGCTGGCTTCTCTGTCGACTGGAAAATCTCCTGGACTAGACGGCCTCCCAGTCGAGTTTTACAAATCCTTTGGTCCTTACTCGGTCCAGAGCTTTTGGAGGTCTTTACTAGTTCTTTACAATGTGGGGAATTGCCAATGAGCTGTCGTAGAGCAGCAATTACTTTATTACCGAAAAAAGGGGACCCTCAGCTCGTTGGCAACTGGCGCCCAATCTCTCTTTTAACTTCTGACTATAAAATATTTTCCAAAGCTCTAGCTCGACACATCTCCCCCCTTCGAGAATCTTTGTTTCAAAGTGATCAGTCCTATTGTATCCCTAACACAGATACATGATAACATATTCCTAATAAGAGATCTTTGGGATGTATGTAAAGCAAAAAATGATAATCTTGGTTTGATGAATTATGCTCGACCAAGAGAAAACTTTTGACCGTGTTAGTCATGCATATCTTTTCAAGGTTCTCGAGTGTTTTGGACTTGGTCCCAGGTTTACCTCCCTTATAAAACTTTTATCATGGCATTTCCTCAGTACTCAGAGTAAACTCTGAACTGACTTCACTTGTGAAGGTTGGAAGGGGTATCCGTCAAGGATGTCCTTTATCTGGTATTTTGTACTCTCTAACTATGGAGCCTCTCCTAATCAAAGTTCGCAGCTTCTTAACTGGTTCTCTCTCTCTCTTTCTCTTTCTCTTTCTCTTTCTCTTTCTCTTTCTCTTTCTCTTTCTCTTTCTCTTTCTCTTTCTCTTTCTCTTTCTCTTTCTCTTTCTCTTTCTCTTTCTCTTTCTCTTTCTCTTTCTCTTTCTCTTTCTCTTTCTCTTTCTCTTTCTCTTTCTCTTTCTCTTTCTCTTTCTCTTTTCTCTTTTTCTCTTTTCTCTTTTTCTCTTTTTCTCTTTTTCTCTTTTTCTCTTTTTCTCTTTTTCTCTTTTTCTCTTTTTCTCTTTTTCTCTTTTTCTCTTTTTCTCTTTTTCTCTTTTTCTCTTTTTCTCTTTTTCTCTTTTTCTCTTTTTCTCTTTTTCTCTTTTTCTCTTTTTCTCTTTTTCTCTTTTTCTCTTTTTCTCTTTTTCTCTTTTTCTCTTTTTCTCTTTTTCTCTTTTCTCTTTTTCTCTTTTTCTCTTTTTCTCTTTTTCTCTTTTTCTCTTTTTCTCTTTTTCTCTTTTTCTCTTTTTCTCTTTTTCTCTTTTTTTCTCTTTCTCTTTCTCCCTCCCCCCCTGCTGGTCGTTGGTGAGTCGTGCGTGGGTGTGGCGTCATGGCGGCTTCGTGTGTGCAGCTGTGAGTACTGTGTTGTGTTGTTGTCGTTCCTATCCCCATTTCGTTTCCCTCTGTATCACTGTTCGTGTTTGTGGAGGTCCCCCCCCCTGTTTTCCCTTCCTGCTGACACGAGAGAGAGGGAGAGCGCGCACGGTAGGTGCTTTGTGGGTTTTCCTTGAAACCTTCGGTTTCTGGGCCTACTTTTCATCTGCCTTGTTTTCATAGATCTGCCGTTTATCGGTGATTTAGCTTCTTCCTTATACTCTTCTTTTTCCTTATATTTTCATTCTTTATTTTATTTTACCTTCACCTGCGAATTCTGCTCGTGACAGGTCTTTGCTTCCTTTGTTTTCAGCCATGGCAAACAGTCGTTTGCAGAATAGCGTTGACGAGTCACTTACTCGCAAAAATGCGGTGATAGTTAGTCCACCCGACGGAGTTCGGGTCGAGGAAGTCGTGACGGGCTTGGGAGAACTCGTTGGTTTCGAAAATGTGTTAGCAGTTTCAAAGATGAACCAACGAGTTGTTGTTTTTCTTTCCGAGGAGCGCTACGTCGCTCAGGCGGTTGAAACCGGTTTGTCTTTACTGCCAGATATTTTCGTTAACGTTAGTATGTTGGACTCACCGGCGGTGAAAATCACTTTATCAAATTTGCCACCTTTCGTTAAAAGCGAACAGATCTTGTCCGTTTTAAAACAGTTTGGCATAGTGGTGTCAAAAATCTCCATGATTCCTTTTCGTTTGCGTTCGGATTCCACAGTCCGCCACATTATGACCTTCCGGTGGCACTGTTACATGGTGTTAAAAAACAACGCTCAATCGCTCAATGCCTCAGCTACGTTGGTAGTTGAAAATCGAAATTATCGAATGTACATTGCAACAGAGACAATGACGTCTTTCACATGTGGTGCCTTCGGACATTTAAAAGGTGCTTGCCCGAAGTATATATCCGGTGGCACATCGCGACAGTCAGGAACAAGCGTCGATCCTAGTGGCACATCTAGAGTCGATATTAGTAATAATAATGGCGCGTCTGCAACGGGAGATCGACCTTCACATTCGAGCGCGGAAATCGATAATTCCCCGGCTGATGCCGCGGGTTTTATCACTGTGTCCTCAAAGAGGAAGCGGAAGTGAGGACACACAGGCGAGCTGTTCGAAAAAGATAGTGCCATCGAATGAACGCAATGTTTCTATCTTAGAAACAGAAGCTCCTGCAGCTGGTCCTCTGCTGCAGAATAGGTTGTGTGTTCCCTGAAAAGGGAGGAGACATTTCCGTTCATTCCTCTCACGAACAAGGACCGAGCGCAACGCCCCAAGATGTTGTGGTCACCACCCCGGTCACTGATATTAACATCAAGAACCACGAACCTGCTCTCGTCGCGCGCCCTGCTGAGGACGAAGTGTCTGAGGTGATGGAGGAGGAAGAAGTAACAGCCCCAGAAGGAGAGTGCGAAGCCTCCGATACAAAAACGGTAATCCCTGTTACGGTCTTTAAAACTCCCGCTGTGGAAACAGCTTCACCGTTAGCAGAAGACGATTTTCCCTTTGTGAGAGCATCGACTTCAGTGTGTGAAGAGAAAAATAAAAACCATTCAGATTATGACTCAGATGGGGCCTCGTCGTTTGCCTCTCGTGCTAGCAGCGAGGTCTGGAACGACCCAGCAATAGCCAAGGAACTGGAGGGTGATGATGATTTATCACCCATGGAAATTCTCAAGTTTCTTCAGGACACTTTTCGAAAGAAAAACGTTAAGATTATAACCTTCTTCCCGAACCTGTCTGGCTTTATAACCTCTTCAAGACGTCTCCTCCTCAAGGCTGAACAACTTGGTGTGACTGAGTCACAATTTTTCCGCCTTAGAAAGTGTGTATTGAAAGCTTGGAAAGAACTACAAGCACAACCCAACTTCCTTTTACCTGACAAACCTTCCCTACCTACACTATGACCTTTTCTATTGTAACTTTAAATATAAATGGGGGACGTTCACCCCTGCGCAAAGCTCAGGTAAAGTTGCTTGTCGAGCAAAAACATTTTGATGTTGTTCTTTTGCAAGAGACAAGATGTAGCTATTCGTGCTCGAGCGAATGGACTCGCATCATGAAAGAACAATGGTTCTTTAGTAGCTTGACCTGTCCTAGTGCTGGAGTGGCTATTTATTTAAATCCTTCTTTCTGTCCTGAAAATGTCACTTTCAAGGAGATTATTAAACGGCATTTAGTTTCAGTTAATTTCCTTTATAATGTTTATAAACACACTTTAATACATGTATATTCACCCAGTACGAGCACAGAAAGACTCGTTTTCTTCACACAGTTAGAAATGTTCCTCACACACCTTGTTTTTGATGGTCTTGTTTGTCTTTGTGGGGACTTTAATTGCACATTGTATCCCACCCTTGATCATAATGGAGAAGAGCCCCACCCACCAAGTATGGCACCCTTAAAGAGGGCTTTGTCCAAATTCTCCCTTATGGATGTATGGAGACTCCAGAACCCATCTGCACGACAATGCACGTGGTGCCGATGTGCAAATGGCGGGCTATCTCTTGCAAGGATAGACAGATTTTACATCAATAATGACTCTTTAAATGTCATCGACCATGTTGACATCACCCCAAGTGGCTTTTCGGACCATCACATGGTTGTTCTTCGTATACTTTCCCCGGTTCGAAATCGTGGCACTGCCCATTGGACCTTCAATGCGAGTCTTCTGCAAGATGACGCTTTTCCTGTCGCCTTCCGAGCCTTTTGGGAAGTTTAATGACTACGGAATCCTTCCTACTCCTGCCTCGCACAATGGTGGGACAATGCGAAAACCCACATCAGGACCATTTGCCAGCAATATAGCTCCTTTTTACCAAGAATGAATCTGCGCTGCAATCTCTAATTGCTAAAGAAATATTGTCTCTCCAGTCCAGCCTTCAAACTCCCAGTGCTGAAAGGACGAGTTCTCTATTAACAACGAAGAAAGCCCTCCTCGCTCAACTCTGTACAAAACAAGCCAGAGGGACTTGAATAAGGCTGCGAATGGAGAACTACAGCTTTATCGATACTCCTTCCAAGTTTTTTTTTTGCGTTAGAAGCGCAAAAGAAGAGAAACCAGCAAATAACTTCGCTGCGGGCACCAGGAGGCCGAGCAATACACGATCCAAAAGACATTAGGAGCTTGACCAAACAATACTTTTCTGACGTGTATTTTGCCAGAAACACTAAGGAAGACATGATTCGTTCCTTAACCACCTCTTTGCCCACCTTGTCTGAATCTGCATGTCAAAAACTTGACAAGGAAGTGACTCTTGATGAACTTTCTATTGCTTTGCAAACTTTGCCCACAGGTAAAGCTTCTGGACTTGATGGAATCCCTGCAGAGTTTTACAAAGCCTTCTGGGATTTGTTGGGACCTGAGCTGCTTGACCTCCTGGTTGATAACCTACGGTCAGGCTTGTTACCACTTAGCTGTCGCAGGGCCACACTCGCTCTCATACCTAAGAAAGGAGACCTCCAGCAACTTAAAAATTGGCGTCCCATTTCGCTCCTCTGCACGGACTACAAGATTTTCTCGAAAGTTCTTGCCAACCGCCTCAAACCTTTGATTGAGGAGATTGTACACCCCGATCAATCCTATTGCATTCCTAAAAGGGCAATACACGATAGTATTTTTATTGTCCGTGACATGGTCGATATTTGTATTGCTGAACATAGAAATGTTGGTCTGGTGTTTTTAGACCAAGAAAAAGCTTTTGACACTGTGGTGTCCGGTGAGCAGTGAGGCACGTAGAGTCGTGAGGGTTTCCGTAACTCTGTTTATTGCGTATCCGGATGTGCACCACTGTAGACTACCACACGCCTCTAGCGGCGCGAACACCGATATGCCTTGCGGACACGTGACTACCAAAACCACTCCCCCACTCCCCCACGCCCCCACAACGCTCCCCGCATTGTGCCTTGCCCGCGTATGCCAATACACCACAGGCACAATTGATCATTCTTATCTCTTTGCTGTTTTACGGGGGTTTGGCTTTAAGGAAAATTTTACTTGCTGTATAAAACTATTGTATAATAATATTTTTAGTGTGCTCAAAGTAAATAACATCTTAAGTCAGCCTTTCCCTGTTACCAGAGGTATCCGTCAAGGGTGCCCCCTGTCTGGCCTTCGACACTCACTGTCAATTGAACCTTTACTACATCGTTTACGCACGCGGCTACAAGGGTTTTATCCTCTGCCGTTAGAAAATCCCGTAAAAACCATTGCTTATGCGGATGATTTCTGTGCAATTGTGCACTCAGATGACGATGTTCGTGCTTTGGTTGAGTCTGTCAAGGAATTTAGCCTGGCGAGCTCGACTAAAGTTAATATGGAAAAGAGCAAAGCTTTTTATTTAGGTCCACAGAATGAGAATCCCCCTCCAACCCTGCCAGGGCAGCTTGAATGGACCAATGAAGGAATACACTACCTCGGTGTCTTTCTTGGAATTCCAGTTTTTATTTCAAACAACTGGGAATCGCTGATTACCAAAACTGAGCAGCGGTTAACAAAATGAAGGGGACTATTGTAGCAGCTTTCCTACCGGGGTCATACTCTAGTCATTAATAATCTTGCGGCATCAATGCTATGGCATGTTTTTAAGGCACTGCAGGCCCCAGCTTTTATCCTAAGAAAACTTCAAAGTCTTTTTGTGGACTTTTTCTGGGGGGGAAAGCACTGGCTCCGGCCAGGAATACTAAGCCTACCGACGACAGAGGGTGGACAGGGGCTAATAGAGGTAACGAGCAAAGTGATGGCTTTCTGCCTCCTCAGCACGAAGGCTTCTATACTCTGACGTCCCATGGAAAGCCTTTGCCCATTGCTTGCTTAAGCAAGCTGGGAAACTTGGCTATGGTGACGAGCTCTTTCTTCTCAACACGAAGCACGTGGATATGACATCGGTCCCCCTCTTTTTACCGAAGCATGCTGGAAGCATGGCAGGCGTTTTATTTTCGCCATGATACCAGTGCTTACTCCCTTCAGATGTTTTTAAAGGAACCAATATTTTAAATCCTTTTTTTAATGGGGTCTGTAGTGACAGATCTTTTATCTACAAGTTTATTGATGTCGGCGTTACCAGAGTTGAACACCTCAGGAACCCCCTTGCACATAGATGGAAGCCAGCTGTTGACATTGCTGTGACCACCAGTGTGAGGTCCATCAGAGTTATTGGCAGAATTTTCTCTGTGATCCTACGGACCTTTAAGCAAACCGGGTTAAAATGGGACCCAGACATTGAAGATGCTCTCCATCTTTCCCAATGTCCTTTCCCAAATCTGTTAATTTTATTTCAAAGTTTGATGCCCTTTAACCGGATGGAGAAATCCTCAGTGTACAATCTATGTGTTCTAACCCTTTTTCCTGACAAACCTGCAGAGCCACAAGCTCATTGGAGAGCGCTGCTTCAAGCTAACCTTTCTACTACAATAAAATGGCAGGTGATGTACAGAGAACCTATTGTCAAGCGCTCGGGCGATCTGCAGTGGCGGCTGGCGCACAGCATCCTGCCTTGCAACGTCCTGTCCCACCATATATGTCCTGAAAACTCGGAATTGTGCCCCTTTTGCGACACCCTGGAGACCATTTTTCACATTTTCACTGAATGTTCAATGTTGGCCTCGCTTTTTGGAATCATGTCACGTGTGATCCAGGGACTCGGTTTGTCTTATACACATTGTGTTTTTATATTTGGTTTTAATGTCTTGTATCAATGTAAAAATGAATGTCTTTTAGCAAACTTTTTGTGTTCTGAAGCAAAACTTGCCATTTATTTATCGAGGAAACGAAAATTGCAGAACACTGATGTTTTAGCTGATGACGTCTTAACTATTTTTAAAACATTGGTTACGTCGCGTGTTCTTTTTGAGTTTGAAACTCAAGATCCTGCTTTATTTAAAAACCGGTGGTGTGTGAAACAATCCTTATGTAACATGGTGGTGCTCCAAGAATCAATTTATAAATTCAATATTACCTCTTTGTTACCCCTTCCTTTCATGGTTATTTATTTTGATCCTTGGACTAACATACTTCACCATGTGAAACTTGAATTTTCTCGTAACAAAGGGGAGAACTCTCCTCTCTCTCTCTCTCTCTCTCTCTCTCTCTCTCTCTCTCTCTCTCTCTCTCTCTCTCTCTCTCTCTCTCTCTCTCTGTCTCTCTGTCTCTCTGTCTCTCTGTCTCTCTGTCTCTCTGTCTCTCTGTCTCTCTGTCTCTCTGTCTCTCTGTCTCTCTGTCTCTCTCTGTCTCTCTCTGTCTCTCTCTGTCTCTCTCTGTCTCTCTCTGTCTCTCTCTGTCTCTCTCTGTCTCTCTCTGTCTCTCTCTGTCTCTCTCTGTCTCTCTCTGTCTCTCTCTGTCTCTCTCTGTCTCTCTCTGTCTCTCTCTCTGTCTCTCTCTCTGTCTCTCTCTCTGTCTCTCTCTGTCTCTCTCTCTGTCTCTCTCTCTGAGTCTCTCTCTCTCTCTCTCTCTCTCTCTGTTTCTTTCTCTCTCTCTCTGTCTCTCTCTGTTTCTCTCTGTCTGTCTGTGTCTCTGTCTCTGTCTCTGTCTCTGTCTCTGTCTCTGTCTCTGTCTCTGTCTCTGTCTCTGTCTCTGTCTCTGTCTCTGTCTCTGTCTCTCTCTGTCTGTCTCTGTCTCTCTCTGTCTGTCTCTGTCTCTCTCTGTCTGTCTCTGTCTCTCTCTGTCTGTCTCTGTCTCTCTCTCTGTCTGTCTCTGTCTCTCTCTCTGTCTGTCTCTGTCTCTCTCTCTGTCTGTCTCTGTCTCTCTCGATCTCTCTCTCTCTTTCCCCTCCCACTTTGCACAGATGTTGTTCACTTGGCACGCACATGCAATTGCGAAGGGCTGTTGCTCAGTCCCTGGCGGTACGTGCAGAACCTGTGTTGCTTCTCCTTTCTCTCTTCTTATCTTCTAAATGTTTTAGTTTTCATTTATCTTTACCCCTTTTCTCTTTGTTTTGTCTTATCTATTGAAAGAGAGCGCGCACGGGAGGTGGTGTTCGGGTCTATTTCAGAACCCCTCCCGGTTTTGAGGCCTGGTTTCCATCTGGCGTGTTTTGCAAGTTTTAGCCAACGCTTTTGGCTGCCTTAACGATTCTTGGACCTCGTCCATATTATTATTATTATTGCTATGATTTTCCTCCATTTGCTAGCGTCGCTTGTGGTAGGTTTCTTTTGTTGATTTAAACTCTTTTCTTTTGTTAAAATTACTTTTAGCTATGGCGAACATTCGTTTGAACCATAGTATGTACGAGTCACTTTCTCGTAAAAATGGCCTCGTGTGTGATCCCCCGAGGGAGGTAAAGATTGAGGACGTGTTACTGTCAATCAGAAAGATCGTTGGTTTACACAACATCCATGCAGCCTCTCGAATGAACAAGAAGGTTGTTGTGTTCGATTCCGAGGTGCACATGGTGACCTCCGTTGTGGAGCAAGGCCTTGCCATGCACCCCGACCTGTTACTCCTTGTCTCCCCAGTAGACACACCTGCGGTTAAGGTGAACGTGTCTAACCCTCCGCCTTTCATCCAGAATGATGATTTGTGTGCTCAATTGAGTAAGTTCGGTGCGATCGTATCAAAGATCACAATGGTGCCGATACACTGAGGAAGAGGACATTTTAAACACGTTATGACTTTTAAAAGGGTACTGTACATGATATTGCCTGAAAACGAACAAAAGCTAAACGTCATTTTACATGCAAGAATTAATGGTCATCTATATAGAATGTATCCCTCCACGGATGTCATGGCGTGTTATCATTGTGGAGCATACGGTCATGTGAAGAACTCCTGTCCCGTTTTGATGAGATCATCAGAAAATCAGGGACAGGAGATTGTGGATTCCCCCTCCCTACGTCATGGGGTGGGTGAAAGGGGAGAATCCTCCTCAGCACCTGGTCGTGAGCGAGAAGCAACAGACCCCCTCCCCCTCCACCTACTGGGGGGTGTGAAATGGTAGAACCCTCCCCACCACATATTGGTGAACAGCAAACAGTAGGCCCCCCCTCTCTACCCACTAATGTACCAGAAGTGGTTGGTCCTTCGACCTCCACTGTACAGGACTGTACTGATGACGACATGGAGGGGTTCGTGACGGTGTCTCGAAAAAAGGGCAAAAACGTTCGTGTCCAGTCGTCACTGAAACAGAGAAAACAAAAAGTAAGATACTCGTTGTGTCAGATGTACCGAACTTGCAGGATGCATCTCTCATAGAGAATCCCTCTCCGGGACTAGGAATTGAACTAGAACCGAATATAACTGACTAATTCATTTGCACCACTCGCTGAATTGCCTGAGTTGTATCAGTGTGATGTAGACATTGACAATACTCGTGCCTCTCAGGAGGATACAAGTGGGGTTTTTGAGAATTTTGGTGTCTGCAGTGATAAAAATGGATCTGTCACTGAGGTGTGCGCAAAGGTGTGTGTTTGTGATGACAAGGCAGATAAGCCAGAAAGTCCCTCAGAGGAAATCTGCAGTCCTACCCTTGTGGAACAAAATGCGAGGGATGGTAAGAAAGAGGCTGCATGTGATAGTGGGCAGCTAAATTGGAATGGAAAGATCGATGGTTCAAATTCTATGGAGAGCTGTGATTTAGAAATAAGTTTGGATCAGGAAGAGAATGACAGAGATGATGAGGTTGACTTCGATGATACCTCTTCTACCCTGTCAGTTAGTGGGTGTTGTGCCCAAGAGGACGATGGAGACACCATGGTAACAGAAGATGAAATTATTAAATTTTAAAATGAAACCTTCAGGAAAAGGCATGTGAGAATTCGAGATTTTTTTTCCCGAATATCCATGCCTTTTTAAAAACTGCTAAAAATATGATTCATGAACCTCAGCAAGTTATGATTTCAGAACCTCAATTCCAGCGGTTGAGGAAGTGTGCCACCAAGGCCAGAAAAGAACTCCAAGAGCAGTAATAGTAGTAGGTTCTAAAAATAAATAAATGAAGGTAGCATCCCTCAACAAAAATGGAGGCCGCAGCTGTGTGCGTCGCCTCGAGGTGTTGCAGATGTTTAAGAAAGAAAAAAATTGATATTCTAATGTTACAAGAGACACACACCAACCAACCTTGTGAGGCCGAGTGGCGCAGGGTTTTTAAAGGTTGCCTTTTTTCTCCAGGCCTTTGAGGATGCTAAGGTAGGTGTGGCAATTATTGTGCACCCTCGAATCCAACCCTCGGAGAGTTCTTGTAGGGTGGTGTGTAAAGGATTATTAATTGCTGTGGAATTGATAAGCAGCAATCAAAAATTTGTATTATTGATGTGTATTGCCCCAGCGACAGTGCTCAAAGGATTCTATTTCTTCAAAAGTTAGCAGTTTTTCTAAACACTGTTGACTTGACTAGTCTAATTTGTATGGGGGGAGATTATAACTGCACACTCAACCCCTGACTGGACAGGAATACTCCTGAGCCCCATCCACCCAGTGCAATGGTTTTGGCAAAACTTGTACAAAAATTTAAATTTCGGGATGTTTGGTGTCTGCAAAATCCAAACACCCGTCAATATATACTGAACAAAAATATAAACGCACCAAGCGCAAAAATATAAACGCACCAAGCGATTGTTACTATTTTACCTCGAACTCATTCATACTAAATCTTCACAACAATTTGGTTTAGAATCCATGACAATTGAGCATTAAATTTCAAAGAGTTCCTTGAGAATTCTGGCGACAGTCTTTGCGCTACAACAGCCGACACAACCGAGGTGTCACTGTCAGAGTTCACACAGTCAGTCGCGGGTGTGTCCACCGTTGGCGTCGCGCAGAGCGGTGCATCTCCGGAGCATGGACATCACCAGATTATCGATGGTGGCCTGAGGGATGTTTTCCCATTCCTCCTGGAGAGCCACACGGAGCTGGCGGACGTTCTCTGGGACTGCGTAACGTTGTCGTACGCGTCGATCAAGAACGTCCCAAAGGTGCTCGAAGGGTGACATGTCGGGAGAATATGGAGGCCAGTCGAGGACATCAATGTCCTCCTCACCGAGGAAGTCCATGTAGATCCTGGCAACATGGGGGCGAGCATTGTCGTGCTGAAACATCACATGGTGAAGGCGCACAAACGGCACGACGATGGGTCTGAGTATCTCGTCCCTGTACCGCTGCCCGTTCAAGTTGCCTTCAATGAAATGAAGCCGAGTGCGCTCTCCATGGCATATGCCTGCCCACACCATAACACTGGCACCACCGTGTGACACCCGACGAAGGACATTGGCGTCAGTGTAGCGCTCCCCAGCCCGACGCCAGACGCGGAGTCCGCCATCAGCCCGATACGGCTGGAACCACGACTCATCGGTGAACAGCACTCTCCTCCATCGTGCGAGGGTCCAGCGCAAGTGAACATTGGCCCAGTTCAGTCGGGTCTGACGCCGGACTGCAGTGAGGTCGAGTCCCAGGTGTGGTCGGCGGGCTCGGAGGTTGGCCTCCCTCAAGCGGTTACGCACCGTCTGGGCTGAAATGCGCCTGTTATGCAGCCTGACAGTCTCATCGGCAGTCCTCGTGGCCGGTCGGAGTCGATCCCGGAGATGTTGCAGCCTCATGTGACGATCCTGACCGGCGGTGGTCACACGTGGTCGCCGGGCATGTGGGCGGTTCACGGTGCTTCCAGTCTCTCTGAGGCGCGTTCTCAGGCGGCTAATGGTGGAGTGGTGGACATTGAAGTGTGCTGCAACGGCCCGTACTGACGTCCCAGCATTCAGCATGCCAATGGCGCGCTCCCTCAAGATTTGTGACATCTGTGGCATGTTGACATTTGGCACCAGTCCACATTTTGGGGAGGCCTTTTATAGGGCAAGCTATAGGGAGTGTTTGTGTCCTGGTCACGCTCACTGACCATCACTCTGTCAAGCCCCATGGTGCTCATGGGAAGGATTACTCAACGTGTTAGTCCACACACTCAGAGTGGTCAATTTCAATGGGAACATCTGTCTTGAGCAAAACAAAGGAACCATTGCTCAAACATATCATCGGTTTGACCATTTTCCCATAATGGCAATCTTGACTTCGATATTTAGGTTGGTGCGTTTATATTTTTTGTTCAGTATACATGGGTGTGCTGTTCAAAGAACCAGATAGCCATGGGCCGACTGGACAGACTCTATGTAAACCAGGGAATCGTGAATCTGGTTCAGAGAACAAGCATAAGTCCATCTGGCTTTTCTGATCATCATATGATTGCAATGGAATGTATGTTACCCTTTAATTGTTAACAGTGCATGCTGGACTTTCAATGTTAAGTTATTACAAGATGTACAGTTTTAAAATGCCTTCAGACTGGAATGGAAGAAGTTAGAACAACAAAAGTGTTCCTTTCCAATACCTGACAGTGGTGGGACTGTACAAAATCCCAAATTCGGATTTTCTGTCAACAATATTGCTCACATACCACCAGTAATGCATCTGGGTTGATAAGTGCTCTCAAAGAAGATGTACTTAAATATGAGCAAGAAGCTGGAGCTTCCAGTGGAAGTGATCGCCATCAGCAGTTGGTGGAAAAAATGACTTTACTGGCTGAACTTGTCAACAAGCGTGTGGCTGGAGCAATGGTTCATCTTCGGATGAGCAGAATTCAGCTGGAGGCTCCAAATAAGGAATTCTTCAACCTTGAGAAGGCCGTCAAGACCTCTCGGCAGATTCACAGTTTGCATTCTCCTAACGGTGTTTTGACTTGCCAGAGTGACATTAAACATTCGATACAGGTTTTCTACTCAAATCTGTTTACACCGAGAACTGTGGACAAAACAATTAAAAATGAGGTGATTGAACTTTTTCCATCCCTTTCTCAAGATGTGACATTTCGTTTGAGGAGCTCACTGCGGCATTAAAACTGCTTGAGGACGGCAAAGCCCCCGGGCTTGATGGACTTCCTGCTGAATTCTACAAGCTTTTTGGAACATTTTGGGTCCTGCTCTAATGGAGACCCTGCTTGAAAGCTTAGATCAGGGTGAATTGCCCCTGAGCTGCAGGAAAGTGGTTTTGTGTCTCCTCCCAAAGAAAGGGAATTTGCAGCAAATTACAAACTGGCGGCCTGTTTCATTGATAAACACTGATTACAAGATTGTATCAAAAGTGCTTGCAATGCGTCTTAAAAATGGCATCTCTCTCCTGATTGGAAAAGAACAAACGTATTGCATACCTGATCGATCCATCTATGACAGTATTTTTTTAGTTCGAGATTTAATTGCCATTGGTCAAACTGTGCCTCAGGGGTTTGGGTTGATACTCCTGGATCAGGAAAAAGCCTTTCACAGTGTGGATCATTTGTTCTTATTTGCGGTCCTTAAGGCCCAGTCACACCTTGACGTTTTAGCTAGCTTATGCCGATTTTTGGAAAATTTGTGTAAAACGCTGGGACACGTCGAATACGTTATGGGTACGTTTTGTATATGTTAAGACCACGCTGAAAAATACTGCCATAAGTGGTAGTACGCTGGCTTTAAACGTTGAACTTTTGGGTTTTCCTCAAATTTTTTCATGCTTTAAATTTTACGACGTATGCCGGCCTATGACTCACACGTTCCGCGACGCTGGCCATAAGTTTTAGGCACGTTATGCGATCGTTGACACACGTCGACACACGTTACTTGTAAGTTACTCATAAGTCGAAACACGTCGAGGTAATGTCTAGCGTACCCGAAACTTATTTCTAACCTATGAGTAACGTTTTGTAAGCACGCTACACGAATGTTGTTCACACTTTGCAACACGTTACTTGAAAGTACTACTACTACTACTACTACTAACATCGACATCACTAAATTCTCTCGAACTCCTACTACTACTACTACTAATAACATCGACATCATTAAATTCTCTCGAACTACTACTACTACTACCAACATCGACATCACTAAATTCTCTCGAACTACTACTACTAATAACATCGACATCATTAAATTCTCTCGGACTACTACTACTACTACTACTAATAACATCGACATCACTAAATTCTCTCGAACTACTACTACTACTACTACTAATAACATCGACATCACTAAATTCTCTCGAACTACTACTACTACTAACATCGACATCACTAAATTCTCTCGAACTGCTACTGCTACTACTACTACTAACATCGACATCACTAAATTCTCTCGAACTACTACTACTACCAACATCGACATCACTAAATTCTCGAACTACTACACTGCTACTACTACTACTACTACTACTACTACAAACATCGACATCACTAAATTCTCTCGAACTACTACTACTACTACTACTACTACTACTGCTACTGCCACTGCTACTGACATTGACATCTACTCAACATGGAGTCTGGAACACTGACGGGTTCCTCTTGTGAAGCCCATTTGTATATACCAATTCCCCTAAACGCTGCCAGTACGCCATTATACGGTAGCTGTAAGTTAGAAACATGTTCAGTAAGTTCTGTGGTCGTCCGGAAAACGTCAATCAATTTCGTCTACATACGCCAATGTGCGTTTGAGATACGTTACACATAGGTTCAAAGCACGCTACTCATAGGTTCAAAGCACGCTACTAATAGGTTCAAAGCACGTTACTCGTAGGTTAAAAATTAAGTTTCGGGTGTGGTAAATATTACCTCGACGTGTTTCGACTTATGAGTAACTTACAAGTAACGTGTGGCCGACGTGTGTAAACGATTGCGGAGCGTGCTGAGAACTTATGCCAGCGTATGCGGAACTTGTGAGCCATACGTCGAGTACGTCGTAAAATTTTCATCATGCTTGAAATTTCACGACGTACTAGACGTACCACGTAATATGCCAGCGTACTTCATTGTTTTTCATCGTGCTGCTAACGTATACACAACTTACCCATACCGTATTCGACGTGTCCCAGCGTTTTAAACACATTTTTCATAGGTCGGCATACGCTGGCGAAATCGTCAAGGTATGACTGCGATGTTGACACTTCCAATTATCAGGCGGTTATGATTTAAATCGGCGAGCGGCAGCTTTTTAACAGAGAACGCCACGAGTTCATCGGTGATACGTGCAGCACACTATAACTAAGTTAAACTATCGTTGGGCATCGGTTGTGAACGCCGACAACAGGCAAAGCATTCGTTGGTATGTCATCTTTAACACAACGAAACGTTCTGTGCCCGTTACTAATACGTTATGCATACGACCAACACGTTATGAATACGACCAAAACTTAAAAAAAAAAAACGCAAAACTTCAGCGTACGCCAACGTTTTACGTGCATTTTTATATGTTGCCATTCCTGACTAAAACGTCAAGGTGTGACTGGGCCTTTAATAGAGCCGGTTTGGGGAAAAATTCATATCCTGCATAAAACTTTTGTGCAGAAATGCATCACGCCTGCTAAAAGTAAACAAGAGCTTGTGCCATCCCTTTCCTTTTCAGCGCGGTATCCGTCAGGGTTGTCCACTGTCAGGCATGTTGTACACACTTTCTGTTGAACCTCTACTGGCTATCCTTCGCACCTCAGTGTCTGTGTTATCCTTGTCAAACAGTCCGAACATTTTTATCTCTGCTTATGCAGATGACCTGTGTGTTGTGGTCACAAACCCAAAAGATGTCAGTGAGCTATCCTGTAGTCTTGCCAAATTTGAACTGGCCTCAGTTCTCATTGTTCTCAAAATCTCACTGGCCTCATCAGCAAGAGTAAATTGGAACAAGAGCGTAGCTCTTTGGCTACACCCAAATACACTCCCTTCATCACACTCCTCATGTGCACCTCTCCCAACTCTTCCAGGAGGAGTGTTATGGAACACAGATGGGTTTAAATACTTAGGAATCCATTTGGGAACTACGAGCTATATCGAAAAGAATTGGGATGGTTTCCTCGACAACATAAAGCAGAAACTATCAAGGTGGAAAGGAATACTCCAGTTCTTGTCACTTAAGGCGTGGGTAACGATCATAAATAACCTGATACTTCCAACCGTATGGTACAAGGTTATGGCACTCCAGCCTCCTCAAGCTGTGATCACAAGCATTCAGAAAAGTCTGATTGATTTTTTTCTGGGGAGGCCACCACTGGCTCAAGCCAGATGTATTGTGCAGCCCACCAATGTCTGGTGGCCAAAACTTGGTGCACATCCCGAGTCGAATAATGGCTTTTCGACTCATGGCAATAAAACGCCTACTCTTTGGTGAAGTAGTGTCCTGGCGTCCTCTCAACAATACCTTGCTTCGGCAAATGGGTGGTTTTCGTTATGACCGGGAACTCTTCCTTATAGACCTAAAGCAGGTTGAAAGAGCTCAGCTCCCTGTGTTTCATCAATCTCTTCTGAATGCTTGGCAAGCTCTTGGAGTGCAGTGGCTAGAGATCTCCGATGATGCCAGGAAATTTGTGCATGAGCCACTATTCCAAAACGTATTATTTGCTGGAATATCTACCAGCCGATCCTTCATAAAGTACTTCACAAATAGTGGAATAAATAAAGTGCGAGATCTTCTGGAGCCTTCCTTGAAGCGATGGTTGCCTGCTGGCTCAATTTCTAAAAAAAAATCGATTGCATTCAATGAGAGTAGTGGGTGAGATCATGAGGATAGTAACCCAGACTTTCCTACATTTAAATATTGGGTGGAATGGGGTAAGTGAAGAAGTTGATTTGATTTTCGCCAAAATTTTCCTGAACTGTCAATCACTGCCCCAAAACACCATGACGTGTTCTCTTCAAATGGTGACGAGTCTGGTGTGTTCCACATCATGGGGAAAAAAACATTACATGGGATTTGTCTAGAAGTGTGTTTACCTGGCTGTACGACACCGTTAAGAAACCACTGGAAAGAGACCTTACCTGCAGGAGCTTTACTTACTCCCAATTGGAAGGTGATGTACAAATTTCCGACCATTGGTCGCATGGGAGACTTAAATTGGAGACTGGTCCATCAAGCCCTGGCCACATAGGTTCTCCTACAGAAATTTAACCCCTCTGTGTCTAATTCATACCCTTTCTGTATGAGTATCGAAAATCTGAATCATGCGTTCATTGAGTGCAAGAGGTTGACACCTCTGTTTCTGTACCTGAGTCAGATTTTTTGTAAATTCAAAATTGTTTTTTCCTTTCCAATCTTTATTTATGGGCTCGCTCTCAACACAGGAAACAAATATGTGTTTTTGCTTTTGAATTTTTTACTTGGAATTGCTAAGCTTGCAATTTATAAGACCAGGAAAGCCAGATTGGTAAATATGAAAAATGAAAATGCACTTTTTTGTTTCAAAGCATGGTGTCTGCTCATATAAAACTAGAACATGCATATCATGTAAACATGGGTTGTCTTCTGGTATTTGAAGATTTATGGTGCAGTGGTGGTGTCTTGTGTAAATGTGTTGAGAATGAAGTTCACATTTTTTGAGAGTTGTAACAATATCATTGACTCTTGAACTAACATTGTTTTTCTGACTCTGCTGGAACACCTGTACTTTAAGAATGGCACTTTGATTCTCATGTGTTGATGCTTTTATGAACCTCAGGCAAATGGTGCCTCAAGATTTCTTTCTTTGTTTAAATTTGCCTTGTGAAATGTTTTTTACTTTTATAATAAAAATAATTCCTCTATCTCTATCTCTATCTCTATCTCTATCTACTGTATCTATCTACCCAATCTATTTTATACCGATTGGACCACAGGTACCCTCGTCTCTGCAGCACAGTCATTTTAACACAGTCGACTTTGTGAAAATAAGAGTTTAAATGGTGAATTTTTGCTCTGTACTCTGTTGGTGCAGTTGTGCTGATTGGGAGGATTAGGTGTTGTGTCATAGACTTCCTACAAGCAATAATGTAAAAATTTTGAAATGGAGGGTTGATTTCGAGTTATGTAAATTGTGAACTTTTTGAGCCTCCCAGAGTCGGTGTTTAGTCTGATGAAATGGAAGCTTAATTTTGAGTTACAAGGGCATTCAAGAGGCATTCAGAATGATATTCTCACAATAGTCCAAGAAACGGCAAATTTGTCTTTTATTCCTCAACTCGCAGATTTACCTGGCGTTGTGTGGGAAGAGAACCGTGAATAAGTAGCACATTGTAGCCAATCACAAACAGTGATTAAATGATTGGCTGATTGGAGCTACGTTTCAATTTCCGTGAGTTTCCCCAACAATCTGAGGTCTATTTTCTTGTCTCATCATCTTGTGAGCGGCTTTCCATTTCGAATGCGGACAGGCTTTCCATTTTGCATTTTTAGCTCATCCAGACATGAGTCAGCTGAGCTTATGCGACCGAGAAGTGTCCGTAGGTGAGTGAGTGAGAGTGAGTTCATGAGTCAGTCAGTCCATCAACAGTTCAGTCATTATCACTTGAACCACACACGATTTTGATGAAACTTGCCCACAAGCTTGATATCTGATGCCGAACAAAGGTGTATTGACCGCATTAAAATCTGTGCTCATTCAACGGGTCTTTAATGGGGTTTTGACCCCAGAAAATAGGTATTTGCTCTCTTCTCCGAAACTACACACGCTATTTTAATGAAACTTGCGCACAAGCTTGATATCTGATACCGAACAAAGGGGTATTGACCGCATTAAAATCTGTGCTCATTCAACGGGTCTTTAATGGGGTTTTGACCTCCCAAAATAGGTATTAGCTCTCTTCTCCGAAACTACACACACTATTTTGATAAAAACAACCTTCATCACCTGTGATGTTCTTCAATTTATCGACCGCATCAAAATCTGCACTCGTTAAAGAGATCTCCGGGGAGCGGGGGCGGGGGGGTTACCCCCCAAAAGAGGTATTTGCTCTCTTTTCCGAAACTACACACACAATTTCGATGAAATTTGAGCACAACCTTCATCACCCATGATGTACCTAAGTTTGTTCACTGCATTAAAAAAAAATCAGGGTCTGGGAGATCTGCAGAGGGTTTGAGTCCCCCTGTGTCAGTATTTGGTCTCTTCTCCAATACTACACACACAATTCCGATGAAATTTGACCATAACTTTCATCACCGGTGATGTACTAAAGTTTGTTCACGGCATTAAAAAAAAAATTTTAAAAGCTCGCCCCTGTGTCCAAAGGAAGCGGTTCAGTTTTGCATTTTTAGCCACGTCGCGTTACGAACGCTGGCTCAAAGAGAGCTCCGCTTTGTTCTTCTTCTTCTTGTTCTTCTTCTTCTGGTGAAGACAAAACCTTTTATGATGCGGCTCTTGGACACATTTGTCCTTGTTAATATGAAATAGGCAAAGCCGAGAAATGAACGAAACCCTTCAGAATTACCCTTTAGCAACCTCCAGCATTACCCTTTAGAGCGCTTCAGAATTACCCTTTGGAACCTCTCAGAACCCACCCACATTACCCTTTAGAGCCCTTCAGAATTACCTTTTCGGAGGAGGAGATTGGGACCATACTCTGTGCAGAGCTTTGGTGCTGCATAAGCAGTCTCCTTGGCTCTTGGGCACAATCCTGAATGGGTCGCCACTCCGACAAAGTATACCAGCATGCTGGTACTCATTTTGCCGACCTCGGAAGGATGACAGGTCGAGTTAACCCCACCTGATATTAATTCAACAGCTGAGCAGGATTTGAACTCAGGACCCGAGGATCCAAAGCCCGCCCGCCACCCTATCCGTTAAGCCAACAACAGGCATGTGTTCATAATTTAGAACCCTTCATAATACCCTTTCAAACCCTTCATAATAAATTACCCTTGAGCCCTTTAGAATCCTTTAGAATTACCCTTGAGAATCATCCTTTCGAACCCTTCAGCATTACCCTTGAAAGCATTTTAGAACCTTTTCGAATTACCCTTTCGACCCCTTTATAATTACCCTTTAGAATCCTTTCTACCGACCCTTTGCACCCATTCGAACCCAATGGAATTACCTTTTAGACCTCCTTGGAATTACCCTTACCCTTAAGAATTACCCATTAGACCCCTTTCAAACGGCCCTTTGGAATTACCCTTGAGACCCCTTTATAATTAACCTCCGCCATCGAAGATCGGAGGTTACTGTTTTCACCCCTTTCTGTTTGTTAACTTGCCAAAACGAAGTTTTTGCAAGATCTGTTACTTGGTAAGTTTTTTTTGTTTGTTTGTTTGTCTGTAATCATTGAATTTTTCACCTTTATATCACTCTGTAGAGCACAATTCTCATCGGAAACTCTTGTGGGTACACATATCGTAGTATTATTACAATACCCTTCAGCACACATAAAGGTCAAGGTCACTTTGCGGTAAATCATGGAGGTCGCCGAAACCCTTATTTTTTTGAGTAATTTTAATCGAATCATCTCCAAACTTTATGGGAATGTCGTTCATGGTCTGGCGCTCAGCTGATTAATTTTTGGTGGCGATTGGCCTTGACCTTCATGGTTAGTGCCTAAGGTCGAAATATTTTGACCCCAAGGTCAAATTTTGAAATCTTAGGGGCCATATCGTGTAATACCTCAAATTGAACACCTCGATGAATGCTTTCTGGATATGTCAAGCTTGAGACATTATGACGTCATTTGGTGACGTGATGAGGCAAACGCATATTTTCATGGTTACTCTGTAGAACGATTCTCATCGGAATCTCTCGTAGGCAGATATTCCTCAAGGAGTCGCTCCTGGTGGATAGCAGCTCTGTTCACCTCAGTGTGACCTTAAAGAAGTCACACGTTGTCACCTTTTGGCAAGATACGGGTCTTTTTTTGTTTGTTTGTTTGTTTGTGAACAGTATTACGGAAAAATTCCTCAACGGATTTCGACGAAACTTTGTGGGGGGATTAGGTATGGTCCAAGGATCATGCCATTAGATTTTGGACTTGGTCCAAAATCCAATATGGCCGCTATGGCGGCCATTTTGAAAAAAATATTTGAATTTTTTTTTGCATTTCTACATGTTTTAAGTGATTTCCAACCCCCCCCTCCCCAAAAAAAATAGTTAGAAAAAAAACTTTTTGAAACTTTTTTCATCAAAATTTCTATTTTTTTTTTTATTTTTTTTGCATTTCTACATGTTATAAGTGATTTCCAACAAAAAACATGCCAAAATTATAATTGCAGCTGGTTTTGGAACTTCAGGTGGATATACCCATGTAAAATAAATTTCTGTCTCAAGGAATCGAGTTATGACGAATGAATTGAGTATGTAAAAGTTAAAAGTAAAAGGGAAAGTTGCAAACTATAACTCTGTGAGCACTGTTGACGTCAAATTGAATGAATAGGATATCAGGTTCACTTGAGTGACCTCGCAGTATTGGCGGCGGAGGTTTTGCACTCTACCGAGTGCTCCCCCTCTAGTTTCTCATTGTAATTACTCTTTAGAACTACTCTTAAGAATTACGAGTGGGCCCGTTGGTCCATTCTACCAAATTTGCATTGGTCTTCAAGGCCTTGTTGCATCCCTCCCTGCTGTACTGCTTGATCATTGGTTTGCCTTTCACCAAGCACAGATGTGCTTGGGCCAAGGTGGAGATTATACGTTCGTTATTATTCTTACCAAATGATACTGCTGTTATTGTTGTTGATAATATTATTTGTATCAATTAAAACATGGTTTGTTACAATGTTATCATAATTACCTCCACCACCGAAGGTGAAGGAGGTTATGTTTTCACCCCCTTTCTGTCTGTTGGGTGGTTGATCAAGTCGAAAAACAAAAAAATTTGAGATTTTTTTTTCTACCCTTATTATCAGTATTTCCGTCTATGTTTGTCTGTCTGTCTGTTGGCTGCTCTTAGAGCACCCTTATTCTGGACATTTCCATCTGTCTGTCTGTCCGCGAAACTTTGGTCAAGCCTAGGGGCTAAACCACTCAACCGATTCCAATGAAATTTGGTAGGTAGGACCAATATTTATGGGAATCGTATGCTTTCAAATATGGGAACCTGGGCCCTCGCAACGGCAGAGCAACGGCCCTTTAAAGTGGTCAAAAAATCGAAAAAAAAATCAAAAAAATCGAAGCTTAGAGTTCTGTGCGCAATCTATCCAGCTCCCTTCATGCCAATTTGCAGCCCTAACAAAAAATATTTGAAGGAGGAGATAGGTTTTTGGCGAGTACATGTCAAACATTTCAGAAACGGTGAATTGCGAATATCTCTAATAGTCAGGTGGCTTAACAAAATTTTGGGGACACACCGGATAAAAACACCAAACTTTTTCCATGTGCTATCCATTGCCTTAGATTTAAATTTTTTGGTAGGACCCACATCCTCAAGATAGAGGATGGTGGCCATCTTGGATTCCAAGATGGCCACCATGTAAAAACCTATAAGTGCCATTATCTCAGCTTCTATGCCACTTCGGATAGCAATCTTGGTGTCTAAACACACATTTTCTGGGACAAGGAATGCAATTATACCATTAATAATATCAATAAATGAGTTATTTATTGAACGTATGTGTTTACATGAAAAGAATACACTAGTTAGTGGTTATTTGTTGATTTCTGAGACATTATTCAATGCAGAAAGTAAACATGAACAGTACTCTTGTAAACAGACATAAGATGACATAAAAAAGACATAATCACAATCCTTATATTATATTACTACTTATTCATTATATAATACTACGTTACTATACTACCAATAAACTCATAGTTCTCATCTTCTAATTTGCATATATTCCGTTTGCATGATGGTTCATTGCTCCCTTAAAAACATTTAGCAACTTGATGGGGACATACCAGATAAAAGCACCAATTTTTATATGTTGCTAGCTTGATGTATAAACTTTCATTTTTTGGTAGGACTCATGTGATCGAAGCTATGACACCATTATATACCATTTTAGTGTATTATGCCATATTTTGCCAAATATGCACACAGAATGATAAGATATTCTGTATTCTTTCATAAATTTCTTTAAAATAGTTGATCTTATGAAAAAATATTATATCTCATTTGTAAAATCACATGAAATGTTTTTTTTTAATATTTATTTACTTTATAACATACCATTATACATGTAATGTTCTTTACCACTTTGAATCTCGCAAACAACCAAATGTACTCCATATCTAGATATACATGTATGCAGTATTGTGAGTCTTGTAAGTCTGTTGCCATACTCCTTTCAGTATTATCTGCCCCAAGAGTCTGAAATTTATGAAGTTGTCCAGATTCTTTTTGGCACAAGATACACAAGTCCTTGTCTTGGGATTGTCGTTTTCGACATCGATTCTCATTTGTGGTTCTGTTTCCCTCTGTGTCATCCCTGTGCCTATTTTTTTTGGCTAGTTGCAGCTTATATGTGCTAAATTTATTATGGCAGGTTTTATGCCACTGAGCTTGGTTTTCAACAGTCATTCACAGTGATGTCATCTCTAAAACTGAGTGGTGCTGGTAGTTTGTTAAGTTTTTTTGAATTCAGTAACATTGTTGAGGAAACATCTGTATGGTTCTGATTTGTCTCCTGGGCCCATTGCATTTAATGGACACTTTGGAATCTCACCAGTGGGTAACTGGCAAATAGCACATAGTGTCCAGTCCATTTTATCTGCAAAAAGGAGAAAATATTAGTTAACCATATGCCACTCATGTTCACCATGTCATGATAACTTATATTCTGCATTCAAATGTTATATTAATGAACTCATGATTTTCCAGTTCATTTCACATTCAGTCAGTAGCAACTGTTTTAAACTTGTCACAAAAAGACATGAATATGTTAACTGTTTTACAGGAGGACAGGGTAGGTGAACATTTCTTAATTCATTGTATGGTGTATGTACCAAGAGGGTGGAAATTAATTTTAAACAAAAATATCAACCCCCTTAAAGCAATAAATTTAGTTCTTTCATATAGATAGAGGTGAATCCAAAGGAGGGCACTCGGCACATGCCCCCTGTTACCCCACCCATGTATATATTTTGGTCTGAAAGGGAATTTTCTGAGCTTTTCATAGAATTTTTTTTTTTTTTTAAATCAGA
>NC_140964.1:108752410-108822910 GCF_056783735.1 Eptatretus burgeri | reverse complement strand
TCAATTTTCCACTTTTTTCTAAATTTTCCACTTTTTTTCTAAATTTTCCAATGAGGCTAAATATGTTTTGGTATTTATATGCCACGACAGTCTCTTGAAAGTTGGGGTTTGTTCTTACTGTTCTTTCGCTGGGGTCAAGCTCAGGTTCTCAGGCTCAGGGACACTGGAGTTCTCTAATAATGGCCAGAGACATGTCCACTTTAACAAGCATATGGTCAGATGACCCAATTAGAGCAGAAGAAGACCAGCAGATATTTGCAGGGAAATTGGTCAAAACCAAATCCAGAATAGATGGAGTACCATTGACTGAGATCTGGGTCAGAAGGTTGACAAACTGTATCAGTCCCAAAGAGTCGCATAAGTCCCTTGCTGAAGTGCCATGGCAGGTGATAGAGGTACCTACACCCAGCCAACTGGCATGATGACAACTGAAGTCACCACATATGACGAAGAGAATTGGGACGAGTGGATTGAAGTTGGTCCATGTTTTTGGTGAGCGTACTGAAAATGGAATCATCACTGTTTGGTGGATGGTACAACACACATATAAATAAGAGTTGGCAGCAGAGAGGAAGCTGTAGCCAGAGGTGTTGCTTGGGGGGGGGGGGGCATGGAAGAGTGAGCGCAGTGCATGGAGAGTGAGGAATAGTTCTTTTGATAAAGAGAGCAACTCCTACGCCAAAACAAGGCTCACGCCTATCCTACTGGAGGAGGGAGTAACCAGGCAGAGAAACTAAGGAGTCAGAAACGTCTTGAAGGAGAAAAGTTTCTGTTAAGAAGATTATGTCTGGTTTGTCATTGGCAACCTGTATGGAGAGAACAGTCAGGTTGAGCGAAGGGCCCAGATGTTTGAGGTCCACACTGTTAAGAAAGAGAGAGGAGAGGAGGTTTTGGGTGCAGGTGAGGGGAGGGGAGGGGGAGGATAGGAGAGAAGGAGAGTGGGGAGGCAAGGAGAGTTGTTGACAGTGTGTAGGAGATTCCAGAAGAGCTTGGGGAGAGGGCTGGATGAGAAGGATGACAAAATGCTAGGTGGTGATGGGATGAGGCACAGTGGGGAGTAAGAGAGGGGGCAGAGGGAAGGAAGCAGCTTTGAGATGGGGTAATGAGGGTGGGGGGATTGAAGGAAGAAGGGTGAGAGGGAGAATTTTGGGGAGAAAGGTGTGGTAGGAGCTTTTGAGAAAGGTGGGTGGGAAGCTTGGAGGAGGAAGAGAGTGAAGTTTGCTTTGAAGAGGGATGAGGTGGCCAATTTGAGAAGGAGGGGTGAGAGCAAAGCTTTGAGAGGGAGGGGAGATGATGAGAGCAGGCATAGCCATGGGGTAGGAGGGAGAGGGGAGAGTTGGGGAGAATGAGCCTTGGTAGTGCGATGGTGAAGAAGGGAGGGCAGGGGTAGGTACAAGATTTGAGGGGGTAGGAAGAGGGGAGGTGTGATGAGAGGAAGGAATGAGCATGTTTGAGATGTTGAGGAGTGCAGTGATTGAAAGAGTGAGATATCTGTTAAGTTGGACTGGATCCCACAGATGTTTGAACAGCACACAATTTGGGACACCAGAAGAGTTGCTGCAAGTAAAGCAGATGACAGTGGAGAAGTGCTTTGAGAGGAGGTAGGAAGAGGGGCAATATGGGAGGGGTAAGGATGGGGTATGATCGCTGGGGAGTTAGGAGGAGGTAGATTTAAGGAGGTGGGGTGAATTGGCACTGAAGTTGGAAAAAAAGAAAGACTGATGGAACACGAACATGCATTGCAAAGTGGAATTTTTTTAATTTTAATGTCAGAGATATGTTTAAAGACGTTAGGTGAGGGGTGGAATAAAGGTGTGGGGGAAAAATTTATATGAATGTAGTCTAAATTGTGACAAATGGAGTTTTAGAAATGTAAGTTTTATGCTACAAGTTGAATTGGCTGTCCTTTCTGGCCAAGAGACTTTTGCCCTAAATGTTGATAAATGTCTTGGTCTGGAGCGGTGTGACCTGAGCTGATAACAGCGAACCTTTGCCTCGAAATGTACGAAGTGGCTTCTCGTTTAAAGGACACGTCTGCAGTCTGGGTTGATAGCCCCCACCACTCTCTCATGAAAGTATAAAATGCTTTGAAATTTCAAATTATTTCACTGCAAGTACCTGAGGAAGTATTAGAATCTCAGTGGCTTGTACTCCTTGGGACTGACCAAGTACCAAGTTAGAATAAAACTCTCTGATGTAATGTGGAAGTGAATTGAATCGGGTTGGTCTAACTGTTAACTAAAGTAAGAATAAATGAAATAGAAGATAAAAAATATTGCAATCAATGGGGATTCTTAAGTTCATTGTATGAGGATGAGAAGTGTATGGTGGATAATGAGAAAAATAAATTGTTTCAAAGAAAGGACTTGTGTGGACATCGGTTATCAGTGTTGGTGGTTTTAATGCAGGATTTTTTAACCAAATCGGACGAACGTTAAACTCTGCCTGAAGTCAAATAGGATTCCACAATCGGCCAGGTAGAATCCTTCAATGATCACAATGGGGTGGGTTAAAAAAAATCAACATCAGTTGGCGCCTGGTGACTCGGATTCGAACAGACGTTGGTGCGGTGCTCGTGACCGGAGGTGCTTAATCTGCCGGAAGCAGTGCCTGGAGGAACGACAAGTGCTTGAGCGAAGGTAAGGGAGAGCGCTCTCAGCAGGTAACGCATTTCGAACAAAGAAAAGTTCATTGTCAGATAATTTTATTGATAGAAAGAAGATGATCCGGCGGAGAGAGTCCGTTTTAAAGTAAACGATAAGTACTGTAGTTGTTTTAGAAAAGTGCTGGAGGAGTGCAGAGGGCACATTACAAGAAGAGGCTCGATGAGGAGCCAGACGAGTAATTAAATGGGCATGATGAAGCGACATGCCACATGTTTGCATTGATACGGACCGGCTGAGAGAGAGGCCGGGGACACGGCTGAGACGCCGAGATAGGGTTATAGTTAAGGGGAAATAGATAAATATTATAAGTTACCTGTTTGTAAGAGTTATGAGTTACCTTTTGTTCATTGAACTCACTCGAAGTTTGTTGGCAGTGTGGTTGTTATATTATATTGTGTGGAGGTTTTACGGATTTGTAAATGCAATGATTTGCATGAAACGTTTTGTAGAGTGCAGGAGACGATTGACCGGCTGGGAGCGTGGCTGGTGATTTGCATTGAGATGCATGTGTTGCTGAGAGTAAAAAAAAAAAAAATTAAACTTGTGCGAGTCCAATAGATTTCACTGTAATGAAACGTGTTCTGTTGGGATTTTGATGATATTTTTAACAATTAATAAACTTCAGGCAGAGAGTCAAAGCAGCTTGGCTGTTCGTGGTTGGTGCTGATAACGCGAATGTCGCGGTTGTGTGTGTGTGCATTCAATCTGTGGGGGCTGGGACTGTGCAGCTCGCCCCCTCCACTGGATCTGTGGGTGGTGGCATGTCTCTCCACTTAGACTGTGTTTGAGCCTTAGCTTTAAGTGTGAAATTCGATTCATATGCAGATTCAAGAGGGTGGGGGCTATTTGTCGAAGTGTGCATGCCGTTGGCAATGACTTTAAAATGATATAGAAATGTGATTGGTATTTGTCACGTGATGACATGCGAGTCTGAGATGCAATGCTCGTTAGTGTGTGTGTTGAAGCCATGACAGAGTAATGCTAAACTGTGGGTTTTGCCTGTCAGAGTTTTTTCTTTTTCTTCCCACTGGATGTGGAGAGAACTTCCTGTTCCTTGTTCCTTGGTGTTGGTGGCGTACCCTCTCTACTGAATCTGTTTAAAGTGAAGTCCATTTGGGGAAAAGTGTTGAA
The DNA here is from genome assembly GCF_056783735.1 of Eptatretus burgeri. Lineage (NCBI taxonomy): Eukaryota > Metazoa > Chordata > Myxini > Myxiniformes > Myxinidae > Eptatretus > Eptatretus burgeri. The sequence goes on along the minus strand of NC_140964.1, from coordinate 108,819,113 downwards.
GTTTTATTTAAAAAACCATCGGGATTTTGGATAAATTGAAATAATTGTGAATGTGGGATATATTCGGAATGTGAAGTCTTGGGAATTGAGCTCTCGCTGGCATTGTGATGATTTGTAATTACACAACCCAGCAGGTTTAAGTGCTGGGCAAGCTCTGAGGACGTGTCAGAAATGTTTCGAAGATTTTGATTAAAATGAAGAAACGTGATTTGTCTGTAAATATTAATGTTGCCTGAACTTGTGCTGGGAAGGCAATGGCAAACAACCCAGTGTAACCCTTTGATCAATTCAGTCAAGGTAAATTCATGATTTAATTGGATAGATGCTGAAGATTTTATTTTTGATTTATGGATTTTAAAAGGAAATATTTTATTGTTTTGACCAAAAAGTTGTTTAAGAGAGATTGGATGTTTATTAGTCTGGAGTTTAAGATGCTTTCCCCAAAACTGGGATAAAGTTTGGGGAGGGTGTAGCTTCATGTGTAGACAGTGTTTGAGCTGAAATTTAAATGATATTCGCCTGATGACAGATGTGACAAGTGATTTGACAATTTTTGTACAACTGTTTAAAATGATTTATTTGTTTTGATAAAGGAAAATGGATTCGTAATTGAGAAGGTCAGAGGAAGTGATAGATGGTTTGTGTATGTGAGTTGGAAAAATGGCAGCATGTTTGCTGTTTTGGTGAGAGAGAAGTGGATAGATGGAAAATGTCAGAGATTTAAAATGTCGATGGAATTCAGAGTGTTGTTTAAGAGAAATTGGTTAAACATTATTTTTGAGATATTTTACGCCCTGCAGCCAAGGACGCTCTGCAGCTCGGCAACTCGATGCCAAGATGGCCGAGCAGAGTGGATTGGGGGTTGTGCGGTAAATGTGTTAGTTGGGTTTTGGGGGTTGTGCGGTAAATGTGTTAGTTACTTTCAGACTAAGCTCATTTAAAAAAAAAACCCTTGTTAATCTGTTTATTGAGGATAAGGAAAATTTACTGAGAATTGAATCAACATGATAAAATTGGCAGTTGCTCTGGAACTATTTGTGAATGAAACTGTAAATTGTTTAGCAGATATGAATGTTAAAATGGTAACTGCAAAATCGAATTGGATTCGGTTCTTGAAGAAATAGATTACTTTCATATTTTGGGATGAATGATGGAATATTTTTGTGAAAAGAATTATTGATCGCAAATTGAAACCCTGATAAAGACTGTTTGCTTTAACATGGAAATAGCAAATGAGATGAATGTTTTGAGTACACAAACAACTGAGATTTCTGTATATTTTAGTTGTCATTTAGGGAAATAATAAGGAAAGAGATAAAATATTCATAATGCAAGTTGAATGCTTTGGAAGAACCTTTGTCAGTCTTGTGGAAATACATGAGCCCATGATGTTTACCCATGATGTTTACTCGATGTTAACTTTGTTTTTGTTTGTTTCTGAGTGTTGAATGCAGTTAAACTATGAAATGTACGATTTCATCTAAATGAAGCTTGGAAATAACTTCCATACAAAGATTGGATGATGGGAGAACCCAGATTTTGGTGATTGAGCCTTCAACACATTATCATGAAACTGTATCCCTTCCTGAGGAGATAAGATGGAGCAATGTGGGAAAAAGAGAAAAAAACCCACTGAGGAGAAGGTTGAGCAAAGTCGGTGTTGTGTGGTGCCTGCCTCAAGGAATGTTCTCAGCCACACTCTCGATTCCTGGAGTTCCACACTGCGAGTCGTTGACAACATGTGTTCCTTTTCGTCTCCTTCAACCCAGTTTCCGGCCCAAGCTTGTACTTGCCCACATCTACCTTCTCCTCAGCTCAAGGAATGCTTCGATTGTATTTCCCGTTGGGTGCTCTATCCACACCCTGACCTGTTTATCTTCTGACTTTGGGTAGCATGTTTTCAATGTGTGACACATGCTGATGAACAGGCCATAAATTAAATGGAAACTCACTCATTTTCTGATATGAGCACTCGCTGCCATTGTTGCTTGAACTTGAGTAATGGAAATCTTTTCTCCTTCAGGAACGGGACATGGTAATCATGTGTAAGAAAAATTATTCAAATTTTCCTTATTTTAAAAAAAAAACGGGGGAGTGTGAGGAAAAATTTATATTAATGTATTTTAAATTGTAACAAATGGGGTTTGAGAAATGTAAGTTTTATGCTACAAGTTGAATTGGCTGTCCTTTCTGGCCAAGAGACTTTTGCCCTAAATGTTAGTAAAAGTCTTGGTCTGGAGCGGAGCGACCTAAGCTGATAACAGTGAACCTTTGACTCAAAATATACGAAGTGGCTTCTCCTCTAAAGGACACGTCTGCAGTCTGGGTTGATAGCCCCCACCACTCTCTCATGAAAGTATAAAATTCTTTGAAATGTAAAATTGTTTCAGTGCAAGTACCTGAGGAAGTATTAGAATCTCAGTGGCTTGTGCTCCTTGGAACTGACCAAGTACCAAGTTAGAACAAAACTCTCTGATGTAATGTGGAAGTGAATTGAATCGGGTTGGTCTAACTGTTAACTAAAGTAAGAATAAATTATATAGAACCAAATAATATTGCAATCAATGGGGATTCTTAAGTTCATTGTATGAGGGTGAGAAGTGTATGGTGTATAATTAGAATAATAAATTGTTTCACAAGGAAGGACTTGTGTGGACATCGGTTATCAGTGTCAGTGGGTTTTCTGCAGGATTTCATAACCAAATTGGACAAACGTTAAACTCTGCCTGAAGTCAAATAGGATTCCACAATCGGCCAGGTAGAATCCTTCAACGATCACAACGGGGTGGGTTAAAAAAAATCCACATCAAAGGGGAGTTAAGAGAAGGGAGAAAGGAAACATTGTAACAGTTGGACTGTTTAGACACAGCATGAAAGAAAGGTGAAATTTAAAACAGACTTTTGAAGAAGAAGAAGGAGAAGAGTATTATGATATAATACAGAGAACCATACGTGTGAAAGAGGAAGTAGAAACATTTAAAAAGACTTTTTTATATTTTAATATTAGGTAGGGTTGGGGGGGGGGGCAGAGTAAAGGAAAAGATGAAGACAAGCCTGTAGGCGACGATGGTTCACGAGCGGTATTTGATGATGTAGATCGTTTCCGAAGTCTAAGGATGCGGCAATGTCATAATTTTGACCAAGTTATAAAAATAATCAACATGACAGGTTATTTAGCTGCAAAAATGTCGAAAACCCGGTTTCATTAAACAACTTTCAAAATTTGACCTTTGCATAACCTTTAAAGGTCACAAAACAATGTTGTGGACATTAAAATAAGGAAACAGGATACGTGCTATAGCTTATTGGAGTTAGTTTGTCGAAGAAGGTTGAAAACCCGGTTCGATTCCCACAACTTTGAAAATTTGACCTTTGTGGCCCTGAAAGGTCAAAGGTCAAGGATTATGACCTTTGGTGCAAAACTTCCTCTGGAACATTTGAGGAACAATATAACTTCATATAGGCTATATGGCATTTCACACTCCTCGGATTATATCCATACTTTGATGAAATCAGCATAAAAACAAGCTTGAAGGGGGTGCACGGGCAAGGTGTTCGAGATAGAGCAAAATGGTTTCAAGACTTTAGGTGGGGAATAACTCGATTATGCATAAAAAAATATTGTCATCCTAGCTCTCAAAGTTTGGGTGGTCGTATGATTTTAACGTCAAAATTCGCAATTTTCTAAGTTTTTGACGCTGTGACCCTTACCTTGGGACGAAAACGAAAAATCGGACAATGACAAGTTTTAGATAATTCATTTAGCTCTTCAAATACCGAAGAACCCATTCCATTCATTCAATTCCCTCGGAGAAGATAGATTTTTAATCCGACTGCCCCCTAAAAATGGCTATTTTGGGGCGTGGCTCTGCCCACAATGGGTGTAGCACGCCCTCATCCAGGAAAACACAACTAGACATTGATATTGAACACATAACCAAGTTTCATCAAGATCGGATAAAAGTCCACGGAGTTATGCTCTGGACAGACAGACACACAGACAGACATAACGAATATAGTGGTCACTCTGGCTGGCGCTCTTGAACCAAAAAGATTATGAAGGTGTATGGTGAATACCTTCATGATCAAAGTGGGATTGGAAAAGTGAATAGGCAAAGAGTAGAAGGAAGAGGAAGAGGAGGTAGAAGAAGTCACGTGGTTACGGGAGGTGTAGGTGAAAAGGGAATTTATTTTTTTGTTTTGTTTGGTACTTTACGACATGAAACGCTGTAGTTGGAAGGAATTGAAAGAGTGGTAGAGGGATTGTGGTGAAAATACAAAACACTGAAGTTAACAAGTAGCAAATAAAATAAACACGATATTGAGGATGATTCTGCCTCAAGGAACCCAACATGAAAAGTCTGACAAATACTCACTAATTGGCACAAGTTTTAAAACAAAAGAGAACCACAAACACACAGCAAACATAGAGATAACAAAATAACAGTAAAAACGCAACAACAAAAAAAACAACTGGGAAAAGTTCTCTGAGAAAGTCAACAGAGACTCAAGAATACCGCAGCTCACGAACCGGACCTGGAAGTTGAAATTCAATTTTGCTCTTCCACGAGCCTTTGTCTTGCAGAGAAAAAGTGGACAAGGAGAGCATGAGATGAGAGTGGGAAAATAAGTCACCTTTTGCTTTAACAATGGATGGAATAAAGAGATTATTGGCTGAAGTATGCAAACCCCAATGGGAAGCAAGGAGAGCTGAATTTCAGGCCTTTCCTCAGAGCAAAAGAAGAACACAGGGTAAAGGTTGATATAGGTTTGGGGTGAGTCAGTGACATCAGAGAGCATAGGGGTGGATTTTTATACCTTGTGAGAGGGCGCGGGTTCAGGGGTTAAAGGTCAAGGGGAAGGGGAGACGGTGAATAATAGGGAAAGAAGAAGCGAAAGAAAGACGATAGATGAGTGAATTGAAAGAGACGGAGGTCAAAGTGAATGAGAAGAATCTGTTAATCACATTGGGGAGGGGGGGGGGGACATGTCTATCCCTAAGACAAGGCTTTGCTGTAATATACTTTTGACCCAAATGGTGATGGAGAATGGTGCCAATATTGAGAAAGATACCAGACTGTCATGTGGCTAAGCAGATGTCTGGGAAGATTTAAGTGTTGAGGAACTTGGGGAAATCTGTGCATTGGTGGATCCGGGGGAGAGGGTTTATCGGGTGCATGTGAACCCCTCCTCCCTTACAATTATGTCACATGATCGTCGTGCGAGATATCACTGGACAATCGGCAATCGCACGTCTTTTGCTTTCACTCTCCAATTAATCCAAGCTGCGATACTTTTCGCCGCTGGTTCTGTATTAATCCCTGTGACTCGGTGTTTAGTTATAGTTCTGAGGAGAAAGGTAACATTTTTGGGATTGTGTCCTTCAGCAAAGCGCAGTACAATCCTGAACTATTTCACCAGGTCATTCAAAGTTTCACTGGCTACATCGTCCATTATTATAATTAATGATCTGATGATCCGTAATGGCAAGTTTGACGCCTTTTTTGAGGCTTGGGGCCTCTTCGTCAAGTAGCTCGATATTCCCAAATTTTTCTGTGGAGAAAGTAAATTTATGGTCGGACACTGCTAGCTGTGGATAAGTTAACCGGTTTTTCCAAGACACGTACATAGACTTGAATAAAGCTTGGTGGTACATTTCACAATACGAGAACATCTTAACCTTAAGTGAACCCCTCCTAAAAGTTTTTTTGGATCTGCCCCTGCTGTGTTGTCAGTTCATGGATGGAGGAAGTGTTCACAGAAGCTTTCACCTGGTCTTCACCCTCTCATGCATCCACTGGTGAAAGAAGCCAGAACAAGAAACTCCTTTGAAAGCCTGAACCAGTCGGTCCTTAGAGAGAACGTCAGTGTACAATCAATGAAGAAATGTTTATTCACATCAGTAAGCCAACCAAAGCGGTGAAGGCAAAGACTTTTTCATTGAAAGATAACAGTTCCAAATGACAGACAAAATATACACTTTTACCTTGCTTCACACAAATAACTATTGAAATCCATATGGTATTCCAAATAACTACTGGATGTGAGGGTATTCATAACATCATTGTGAAAAAAAAAATCACCTGATAAAACTTGGTAGGACTATTCCAACAAAATAGTGCAGTAATATCCTTCTAACAACAAAAAAGAAATAACACAGAGGAATTAAACCAAACTGTCATGATCGTTGAGAGTAAAATTAACAACTGAGGAAGTCAGCAAGGTTCCACAACCACCACAACAAAAACTGTCAGGAAGCTTCATGTCAGAACAAAGTCTCCTGTTCTTCAGCAACTGTGTCATTCAGGGACAGGATAGAGGAATTTTGAACCTTGAGATTTTTGGATACAGGAGGCCTGCATGTTCCAGGGTGTGTTCCTTTGTCTGTCATCATTTCCACTCGATCAGAAGCTCGGTTGTTGGAGTTTAGTCTCTGGCCTTTGGTCTCCAATGGTAATTGAAGTACTGCGATGCTGGCCAAAAGTGCGCATGAGGCATAGATGCCTGCGGCAGTACGAGCCTCGACAACCTGCAGACAGTGTCGGCATTTCACCACAACTCGTGCTTAATCTCAGCACATGTTGGTGCTGTGGGGGAAATATTTATATTAATGTATTCTAAATTGTAACAAATGGAGTTTTAGAAATGTAACTTTTATGCTACAAGTTGAATTGGCTGTCCTTTCTGGCCAAGAGACTTTTGCCCTAAATGATGATAAAAGTATTGGGCTGGAGCAGAGTGACCGAGCTGATAACCACGAACCTTTGCCTCGAAATGTACGAAGTGGCTTCTCGTCTAAAGGACACGTCTGCAGTCTGGGTTGATAGCCCCCACCACTCACCCATGAAAGTATAAAATGCTTTGAAATGTAAAATTGTTTCAGTGCAAGTACCTGAGGAAGTATTAGAATCTCAGGGGCTTGTACTCCTTGGAACTGACCAAGTACCAAGTTAGAATAAAACTCTCTGATGTAATGTGGAAGTGAATTGAATCAGGTTGGTCTAACTGTTAACTAAAGTAAGAATAAATGAAATAGAAGATAAAAAATATTGCAATCAATGGGGATTCTTCAGTTCATTGTATGAGGGCGAGAAGTGTATGGTGGATAATTAGAAAAATAAATTGTTTCAAAGAAAGGACTTGTGTGGACATCGGTTATCAGTGTTGGTGGTTTTAATGCAGGATTTTATAACCAAATCGGACAAACGTTAAACTCTGTCTGAAGTCAAATAGGATTCCACAATCGGCCAGGTAGAATCCTTCAACGATCACAACAGGGTGGGTTAAAAAAAATCCACAACAGTACCATAAAACTTGCTTATAAGTCCGGATGTCAAACACCATTTTTTAAGATGACCTTGCATTAAGGTCCGCACAATGTTTTTCTGCATTTTTGTGATCACCAGATTATCTGAATGAATATTCCGATTGATGCCACTCCAGCACCCTTGAGCATTTTTGTAGAAGTCCATTAATATGCAAATTAGCGGTGGCCATTGTCAAAATTACTATTTTTCTTAATATCTCCAAAAGTAAGCATCCAAATAGCTTGGTTGAGGTGTCTATACCTATGTTTTGAGGGTCACTGGTCATGATAAACCCACTTAAAATTTAATAACATTTAAACTTAGCACATTAATATGCAAATTAGCAGTTGCCATTTTCAAAATAACAATTTTTCTTTATGTCTCCAGAAGTAAGCATCCAAACAGCATGGATAAAGTGTCGACACGCATGTTTTTAGGGTGACTGGTCATGAGAAATCCACTTACAATTTAATAACATTTAAATTTAGCTCATTAATATGCAAATTAGCAGTTGCCATTATTACAATAACAATTTTTCTTTATATCTCCAGAAGTAAGCATCCAAACAGCCTGGATGAAGTGTCCAAACCCATGTTTTTAGGGTCACTGGTCATGATAAACCCACTTACAATTTGATAACATTTAAATTTAGCTCATTAATATGCAAATTAGAATCACCCTTCCCCCTGAATTTGTCCGCACCGATCGGCGTTTTTGCAGTACAGTTATACAACAACAACAAAACTGTTTGAAAATAACTTGCGCAGAGCCGTTTATCCCCAGTACAGTTGTGAAGAAATGGCTGACCTCAGAAGATTAACAGCATGAACTGTTTCTGATCAAGTAAGTTGAGGCTTGTAATGTAATGAAAGAAACATGGAGAACTGAGTTTTCAGTAAGAGTAATGTCTTCTGATACAGTAGAATGATCGATATTATTTGTGAGCAAGTTTTTTTAGTTATTATTTACATGATCTGTCTGAAAGCGACTCTGTATTTTATTGATTTTTAAAAGTACACAGGGTGGAACCTGTTTCCTGAGAATTTTTAAAAATACGAACAAAGAAATTAAATGTTTACTGATATTTACAATTAACTCTATTGTAACAGGTTGAGGCTCCATCACCATGGGAGACCGTTTCTTCAGTCCCTGCGATGCAACTAAAGCTGGAAAACCTCTGGTAAGAGTTGGTCCAGACAGAGTGCGAAGTATCATCCAGTCAAGCAAAGCAAGACAAGATGGTAAACATGAAGAGCTTGAACAGAGATTACAGGCAGACGAATCTATCGAGCTCAAATGCCATAGAGACTGTGTGTCAATGTACACATCACGCTCACACATAGAAAGACACTTGAAACGAATGAGTAATGTCTGTTTGGAAAACGCTTCAACAAGCAAAAGAAGCCGCTGTTCAAAGACGAGAGTATTTGACTTTAAAGAACATTGCATTTTTTGCGGAGAAAAGTGCATCATGGATTTTGATAAGAAGAATCCTAATCGTTGGCGGCGAGTTCTCCTTTGTGGGACTGCAGATCTTGTTGATCGGACAACTTTCAAACAAACTATTCTCGATGTTATCGATTCCCGCCAGGATGAAGGAGGACGCCAGGTCAAGATACGATTAATGGGTGCAATCAGCGATCTTCATGCTGCTGATGCGAGATATCACGATGACTGCAGAAAGTCCTTCATGGCACGCCGTTCTGTTGCAGCAGCAGCACACAGTGGCAGAGAAACTCAGGACATTGAGCCAGCTGTCAGTTCTACCATCCTATCGATGAAAAACGACATGTTGCGAATCTGGAATTCAGTAGAAGTCTACAATATGTACAAGGATCATGGAGGAAAGCTATTCTCTCAACGAACCCTGTTATCCAAATTGTTGGATATACTTGGCTCTGAGCTTCTGGTTCTGTCTGGTGAAGGTGTCGCTAGTTTAATCTTGTTTCACAGCAGAGTGTCCACTGCGATCAACTTAGTAGCATCAGATGAAGAAGACGCCATTGATGTTTCCATAGAACGAATTGCCAAGACGGTTGCACAGGAATCTAAGCAGTTGTCGTCCGACCCCAGTTCCTATCAGACTGGAATTAATATAGATATTGCTAATGAAGGAGTGAGTTCAACCCTTCAATTGCTACTCTCCAAAATATCAGCTAAACTGGACTGCACACTTCCAGGAGCTCTGATAGGAAACATCATAACGAATATGATCACCAAACGACCAACTACACTCCAAATAGCACTGGGAGTTCTAGTCAGTCATAAAAGCCTCATCGAGCAGTTGTACAACTATCGTGTGACCTGTTCCTATGATGAGTTTCAGCGTTTCAAGGGATCAGCAACAAAGGCTGCAACTGTTCACTCCAGGATTAGGGGAACCGCCAATGCTGAATGTGGCCTCGTTCAGGTTGTTGCTGACAACTTCGACACAAATATCTCATCCCAGAATGGACTCGTTTCAACACATTCTCTTGCAGTACTACTTACCATAAAAGATCAGAAGATATCTTCCACATCTGAAGATGAAGCCATCATCAGATGATTGACCCGTGATGAAATGAAGACACCTGTGACAGAAGACATTTCGGTTCAAAGGTACAAGGGACCTGAGAAACCAGCGATGGCAGTTGAAGAAGCCACACATGTGGTGTTACCTCTCCACGTATTGGCTCATCAAGCTATACAACTTAGGAGAGTTCAAGATATGGATTTCTCTTTTCTGAAGCAAATCACTTCTAATCAGAACACACCAGAGTTTGGTGGCTTTAATACGAAGCTCTGCAGAGAGCAAGGACGATCCATCCAACCTGCAGCGAGGGCCATTTATACACCACTCATAGATATGGATCCAGCTGATCCGGACACGATGTTTGCGGCAATGGAGGAGGGAAAACGCTTGACCGCAGAGTGTGGACAAACCGTAACCATCTTCCCAAATGACCAACAGCTGTATCGAGTGGCCGTTTATGTTAAATGGGTTTATCCTGAGCGATCTACCCAGTTCATACCAAGGCTGGGCGGCATGCACACCCTTATGAGTTTCATCGGTTGTGTGGGGAACTTGATAGCTGAAAGTGAGCTGGAAGACATGATGAAATCTGCCTTTGGAGGTGCTGCTCATATGCTTGGTGGAAAAAAGTTTCCCCAAAACTTCAGGGCCCTGCGATTGGTGACTGAGGAGGTCCTTCGTTCCAGCGTGGCTCAGGCAGAAAGTCATGAAGACTTAATGGACACTCTTGAAACCAAAGCAACAAAGAGCATGACCACACAACTATGGGTACAGAACCTTGTGAAACCTGTATTCATCATGATGGCATTTGTTCGTGCTGAGCGTGAAGGAGACTGGCCATTGCATCTTTGTGCGATGAAGGAGATGCTCCCCGACTTATTCGTGGCTGGACATCACAACTATGCGAGATATGGGCTCTACTACCTTCGATCGATGGAAAGGCTCATGGAATGGCATATGGTCGGATATGTACATCGAGTCCACATTCATGCGCTACGGTCATGGCATACATGGAATCGTTGGCATTACACTGAAGCCTTCTACACTGAAGAAGTGGGCCTATAGTATGCACACGTTTAGTCAGATAGTCCACGATCTCACATATATGTCTGAGGGGCACATAGTCACAGAGGTGACCATTCACAAGGAAGAGAAGCCATCATGCCTACGATCTGATGCAGAGGACCGAGATAAGATAAGCAGAAAACTCCAGTTCTGTGTTGACCCACTTAACCCAAACGAACATGCAGACAGAATTGTCAACATTGTAACTGGCAGAATTGGACCGGAGAAGGTGAACGCGCCAAGGGCAGTTGAAGTTGGCCGAGCACAGATGCATTCGTATGAAGAAAGCTGGCCAGCAGGATTCAACGCTCCCTTATCTAAACAAGTCATAACTCTGGCAGTGACACGGAAAGTCATGTGTGTGGGATCTACTGAGGTTTGTGATCTAAATCTCATCTACTCCAGGGTCATGGGACTCCATCAAAGTCGAAACATCAAACTATGTGACGTCTTAGAGTACGAGCGTGCACCTGTGCCAACATCAATGTTCAATGAAAAGGGGGAGATGGGAATCGACATTGACATTGACATGGGAAAAAGGGGGAGATGGGAATCGAGAGATGGGAATCGAGCAAAGACCAAGTTGACATTGAAGAAGAATCTCCAAATGGAAATCTCAAGACTGGGTCCACAACCTGAAGTCACCATCTTAGATGGTTGTGCAATCCTCTGGGTTATTCATTAGCCTAACAGGGGAATTGTGCAAGACTGTTGACAACTTCACGAGCTACATCATGGCAAAGGTGGACAAATCAGATGTATATCTGGTATTTGACAGATATCATGATTTCAGTATCAATAGTGGAACAAGATTAGCAAGAGCTGGGCAGCAAGCTCGCAGGCGCCACAGGTTGAACCGCCAGACTCCACTGCCTCCACAGCTGGTGGTTCTGTCAGTAACTGAGAACAAAGTTCAGCTGATAGAACTGATTTGCCAGAATTTGATTGACATTAGTCAACAGAGAAAGCAGAGCCAACACAGGCTCATCATTACGTGACAGGAGTCCACCCAAGTGGAAATACACCATGGAGCCCAAAGGTGTCGCACTGATTTGAAGACTACGCATAAGGAGGCAGGTCATCCTGATTCAGCAAGTCGCTAAAGTTGCTGAAGATGGCGCAAAATGCATCACAGCCATCTGTGATGATACTGATGTGTTCATCTTGCTTGTGTATCACTTCGCAGAACTTCATCTGCAATGCTGCATTACAATGGAAGCAACATGTCCTGGCCGATCGTTGATAGACATTGGGGCCACTGCCAGAAAGCAGGCCGGGATGGTGCAAGACCTGTTAGCTTTACAGGCACTGACAGGTTGCGACACCGTTGCCCAGATGTATGGAAGACGTAAACTGACTGGCAAGAAGACACTCGCAGCAGGCCATTCACTTCAAAAACTGGGGAATGTGGATTCATCTATTGACGATGTCATCGCCGAAGCCACTGTGTTCATGGCTGTTTGCTATGGTAGCAAGGAGAGAAGCAACATGTCTGATGTTCACAAAGAGGTGTGGTCCATGAAGATGGCGAAACCAAATGCCATCAAAGCACCAGATCTGAAGGCTCTGCCACCAACTACAGAGTCCTTTGAACAAAACGTACAACACACTCATATCCAGACAGCAATATGGAAGTCAGCTGCTGAGCTGCAGCCACCACCTCGGGATCCCACTCAGTATGGATGGAAACGTGATGAGGCATCAAGCTCTTGACTTTCAATTATGCTGCCGCCCAACGTCGCTCTTACACCACCAGAGATATCAACGATCGGCCAGGACATGTTGCTTCCATTGTAATGGAGCTAATATGATGTGGATGTTCCTTGGACAAGCAATGCTGCACAGCTCAATGCCGCTGCACAGCAGCCAAGTTACCATGCACAGTTTTCTGTACGTGCCATGGAGATACTGGCTGCAGGAATGAGCGCACCAAGACAGCTGCTGCATTTGCCTTTGATGATGACTGACACTGAATGAGACACCAAGCACTGAAGTAGCCTTCATAAGCTTTACAAACGTGTCATATTATATATATATATATATTTATATATATATATATATATATATATATATATATATATATATATATATATATATATATATATATGAACATTTGATTTACACAGGAATGTCTTCTTTTGTTCATGTTGTTTGCTGCTTTCATTGCATACTGTTGAATTGTTGAATCTGTATGAATAATAAAGTGATCTATATTCACAAAGACTGAGGTGTTTTTTTTTCTATCTATATGTCTATTTATCTACATTTTCAATTATGGTGACTGCAAATTTGCATATTAATGAACTAAATTTAAATGTTATTAAATTTTAAGTGCTTTTTTCATGACCAGTGACCCAAAAAACATCGGTGTAGACACCTCAACCAGGCTATTTGGATGCTCACTTTTGGAGATATTAAGGAAAATAGTAATTTTGACAATGGCCACCGCTAATTTGTATATTAATGGGTTTCTTCAAAAATGTTCAAGGGTGCCAGAGTGGCATCAATCGGAATATTCATTCAGATGGTCTGATCACAAAAATGCAGAAAAACATTGTGCGGATCCTAATGCAAGGTCATCTTGAAAAATGGTGTTTGACATCCGGACTCATAAGCAAGTTTGATGGCACCAACATTCAATATTCAATATGATACCTGCAGTCAGAAACCCTGCTTGAAATGATAAACACTGCATATAGCCTACAATTGCCTGAACATTCACGAGTGGGGGGGGGGGGGATCGTAAATTTCACTGTCTCTATGCCATAAACATTTGACGACCAAAGCCTTCATTACTTGGCGAAAATATTTCTCGCCAAGTATGTTGGTCTGCAGCATTTTTCTGTTTGTCACACGATTTTTGGCCACCGTTTTTAAGCAATCATTCTGAAATTTTTGTGAATGCAAGTGACTGTCCAAGGACAGCAAAACATAATTTTGGTGAAGATCCAGATCCGGATAGTGGAATTTAAGTGATTCTTCATCATTGAGAGATAGGACCAAAAATGATCGGATATATCGCACAATATCTCAAAAGGTTAGGGACAGATGCTGACAAAACTTGCTCGACAGGATCGGGATTAGGGATGAGGAAGAACTGATTTAATTTTGGTGAAGATTAGAATCCGGATCCGGATACGAGAATTATTTAATTTGAAAGTGATTTCTTCACCATTGAGAGAGAGAAATGGGGCTAAAACGATATTGCAAGATATCTCAACAATTGTGGATGGGTTCGGATGAAACTTGCTGGACAGGTTGGGTGTGTGAGGAGGACTAAGTAACTCGATTTTGGTGACGAACCGAACCCAGATCAAAGAATTTTTCAAGTGATTCTTCACCATTGAGAGATAAGGCCAAAAACTATATGTCGCATGATATCTCAAAAAGTTGTGGACGAGTTATGACAAAACGAGGTGGATGAGTTGCTTCGGTGACAAGAACAAGCCGATTCGATTTTGGTTCAGGTCCGGATTCAGATCCGACCGATCAGTGGGTTACAAAATGTAACTGTTCAGCCTTTTGGAGTTATGCGATATACAGAGTGTTGTTCTGTTTCGCCAAGTGTCACTATGAGTGATTTTTCATTCTTTTGTTACTTACGAAATCTAAAGATTTCGTAAGTATATTGATGACTTCCGTCCTCTGTTTGTGTGTTTGTTTGTTTGTGTGTGTGTGTTTGTGTGTTTGTTTGTAGGCACGATAACTCGAGAACGGAAGAAGCTACCAATGTCAAATTACACCACGTGATTCAGGAGGGTGATGGCTCGTGCTGATTAGATTTTGGTCAAAATCAGTCAAAGGTCAAGGTCACAGTGAGGTCAAGCATTCTATTTTTGATGGTTTGGTACAGAATCATTGTAGAAAATTCTGGTTTGCGTCGCTACCTTCTCGAGAGACAGCTTTTATTAGACAAGGTCAGAGGTCAAGTTGATGATTTCGTAAGTACCAGTCTATGACTGCTTGTTACTTACGAAATCTTTAGATTTCGTAAGTTTATTGATGACTTCTGTCCTCTGTTTGTGTGTTTGTTTTTTACTTCCGAAATCTAAAGATTTCGTAAGTATATTTATCAGTTCCGTTTCTGTTTGTTTGTTGTTTGTGTGTTTGTGTGTTTGTTTGTTTGTTTGGAGGCACGATAACTCGAGAACGGAAGAAGCTACCAATGTCAAATTACACCACGTGATTCAGGAGGGTGATGGCTAGTGCTGATTAGATTTTGGTCAAAATCGGTCAAAGGTCAAGGTCACAGTGAGGTCAAACATCCAAAAAAAAGTTATAACTCGAGAACGGAAGAAGCTACCAATGTCAAATTAGACCACGTGATTCAGGAGGGTGATGGCTTGCGCTGATTAGATTTTGGTCAAAATCGGTCACAGGTCAAGGTCACAGTGAGGTCAAACATAATTCCATAAATTCATGTGGAGAAATGGAGATTTTTGCTTCGCTCGACATTACGAGTTCGTTTTAACTTTGATTTTAATTTTGTATTTGGTTTTTGCGATCACTTAGCACGCTTAAAACTTGGCTGTCGAAATTCTGGTAAAAATCGGATGTTTTGGAGACGTTTTAAGATTGTATAAAAATATTTCACTCGACGCTACATGGGTCGTCCCATGATGCAGTGCACTCGAGCAGACGCGTTGTTGAGTCACTTATGGTTTTGCGTGTGCACTGACGGTGTTTTCGATAAAGATGGTGTTTAAAAGTCTTTTTTTTATCCCAATAAAGGTTATCGTCGCATGCCTGACTCGCTGAGCCGTCGGATTATGTAAAGATTGTTGGTGGATGGCCAAATATTACGTTTTTGTGACTTTGATAAAATAAAATTGAATAATTGCATGGAAAAATGGAGATTTTTGCTTCGCTCGACGTTACGAGTTCGTTTTAACTTCGATTTTAATTTTGTCTTCGGTTTTTGCGATCGCTTAGGATGCTTAAAACTCGGCTGTCGAAATTCTGGTAAAAATCGGATGTTTTGGAGACGTTTTACCATTGTAGAAAAAATATTTCACTCGCGTGTCACGGGTCGTCACGTAATGCAGTGCGCTCGAGCAGACGTGTCGTTGACTCACGTATGGTTTGCGTATGCGCGCTGACGGTTTTTTGATAAAGATGGTGTTTCAAAGTCATTTTTTATCCCAATAAAGGTTATCGTCGCATGCCTGACTCGCTGAGCCGTCGGATTATGTAAAGATTGTTGGTGGATGGCCGAATATGACGGTTTTGTGACTGATAAAATAATATAAAATAATTGCGTGGAGAAATGGAGATTTTTGCTTCGGTCGACGTTACGATTTTTGATAGTTTGGTACAGATTCATCGTATAAACTTCTGGTTTGCTTCGCCACCTTCTCAAAAGACAGCTTTTATTAGACAAGGTCAGAGGTCAAGTTGACGATTTCGTAAGTACCAGTCTATGACTGCTTGTTTGTTTGTTCCTCTTAACCCTGTATTGCTGTCACACATCTTGAGATGATTTTACTGGCTAAGGCATTAGTGAAAGTGTCGCAGAAGTTAATGTAATCCAAAGCATTACAGAGTTACTGTTCCAATTGTACTGCCAACTTTTGTATTGTTTTGTAATTTACAATCTTTACTATCTTGCTAATACTATTCTCCCTACTCCCCTTTTCACTCACAACTGAAAGCTCCTGATGCCGTCTATACCACGTTTGCTTGTTCTGCATTGTGCCGGTCAGTTTGACAACCTCCATTCTCTTTTGTGTTGCTGTTCCATGAGCCTCAATTCTGCTTCATAAAAAACGATTAACACCACAGCAAGTTAGTTGGTTGGTTTGGTTCGCGATAATATAGAGACAGTTTCCCAAGAAGGCGGCATGGCTGAATAAGAGTCGAATGACATCCCAAAGGTTGTAAAGGAATGACATTCTGAACAGAAATTCCAGAAAGGGTGACATCCCTCAGGCCGGTTTAACTGATTTATTTTCAGGTTTAGTTTTACTGGCATAAGAAGCAACACACATGCAGGTAAGACTGCCATTGGGACGTGCCAGAGGGTTCACACTTTCTTTAAAAATTCCTCCATATACTGGGTCTGGTTGGTGAAAGTAAGAGGCTGTTGGAATGTAGTGTTGCCAAGGAAAACAGAGGAAAGGTGGAAGAAAGAAGGATGAGGAAAGATAATTGAAAGAGACAGGGGTGATTAAATACGACAACATGTACTGACAGGTGAAAAACTGGAGCCTACAAGGCCAGATATCAAATCTTGCACACACCTGTGCAATGAAGGGTGTCAATATGGTGCCAAGCCGGGAAAAGCAGTTGCAGGTGCCAAGGCCCAGAGCACGGATTGCAGTTGGATAAACCTACCCACAGATAGGGGGAGAGGTTGAAGTCAAGGCAAGATCAGTCATCAATAATCAACATTTCCCAATATCAAGGTATTATAAAATTAATGTGACCCTGATATTTAAATGGTTATTTCAACATAAGATTTTGGACCACACATTGAGGGATGATATTTTCTCAATGGTCACCAGTCTGAATATTTTCCAGAAGAAGCACTTCAAATTTCACTTGCGGCCCACATCAACAACATAAGAGAACGTTTCAAATTTGCTCCACAGATCAAGCGATGTTTGTTTTCGAGCATTATTATCTCTGGATGAAGATCTATACATCATTTGACAGAGCTTATCTGGTCGACATCATCAATAACTCCGGACCTCTTTCCATGTCGTACCACAGTGTTCACAATTCCCTCTAAACATATTAATTTGGTGTGGCATTTGCATTTTACAGCTTCCGATTATTAGTGTCAAGTAGCGAGGTAGAAAGTGATATTGAAGGAGCGCTGTCAGGGGCCGAACATCAGAAATGTGAAAGTACGGCATTGCCAATCCTACTATAAAACTGTTTTGTACTTTATAAACATTTATTATCCACAATTTATTTCCTGCATGGTATCGCATCTTAGTATATAAAAGTGCATCAAATTGTTCATTTGCTTGCGTTTCACACACTCACCTCATGCGTGTAAACATAAAGCACCATAAAAGCACCAGAGATCATTGCCCGTGACACAAACAGCAGCACAGTCATCACGGTCCTGAAGAATGGAAGAGTACAAGGTAAATATTGCAGTTAAAGGAGGAGCTGAAAGACAAAAGTGAAATGAAGGCAGCAATTTGGTAACCGGTGAAAAGTCGAGGTTGATGCTTGTGTACATGGGAATGGGAGAGTCAGGGAAGTGAGCAAGTGAGTGGAGAAGCATAAGATGGTAAGGCAGAGATGGGAGGGGTGCGAGCCATCTCACAACATACCTTGCACCAGCTTGCCTGCGTATTTCTTTGCACTAGCCATTTTTAGTTCCTCCATGAGCCTTAATAATTTACAGAAAAAAAATCCAGTTTTGCTAGCACCTGGCAATGAACACCCCCTTCATAACATAACACGAGCAGAGGACCCGTATGATGGGCGATCTTGTTCCAAGCATGCAACACATTCTTCTGATGCATACCTTTATTTGGGCAGTGTATTGGCAACAAAAAATTAACCCAGGTAATGTGCAAGAAGCAAAAAAAACATACCTCCTGCTTACAATTCAATACACCTCACTGTGCTGGAAAATGTTGGGACATGAATACTGTAATGTAAATGTTACCTGGAGGCAGCGCGACACGATACACAGTATCGTACATCAGCACAAGGACAATGAGAAATTGAGTTCTTCATGTAAATTTAGCCTAAATGTGCAAAAAAGTGGTTGCTAAGTATCCTAATAATCAATGAAGATGAGTGAGAATTACTTTCCAATACATGTCCCCTCCCGGTCCATGCAGAAGAAGAAACTCTCCAACACATTGTGTTTGGGTCAATTCAGCAAAATAAAAGGAAAAGCAATTTTCACTTGCTTACATATTTTGTGGACTAGAAACCAATATAGACAACTAGGATAAAAACAGGAGATTAATTTAGTTTGCTTTAACGCACGCTCGAGCCAATACCAGGAAAAAATAAAGAAGAAGGAAATCCAACACACCGCGTTTTGTTTGTTTTGAGGCTTTTCCCATTTCATATTGAAAATAACACACTCAACCTGTCCAAGTTTCATCTGAATCCGTACACAACTTTTTGAGACAATGAGATATGTATCGTTTTTGGCCCTATCTCTCAATGCTGAAGACTCGCTTAAACAATTCTCGTAGTCAGATCTGTTCGTCTTCGTAATCTCGTAATCAGTTCGTCTTCGTCATACACCCAACCTGCCCACCCAATGTAATCCGGATCCGTCCACAACTTTTTGAGCTATTCTGCACACAGACAAACAAACACAAACGGACAGACAGGGATGAAAACATAACCTCCCTTCCACCTTTCGTGGAAGGAGATAATAACCCGATGTACATGCTGTGGTTTGCCAAAGTATTCACCCCCAACCAATAATGACACATTTAGAGGAATTGCAAATGATGTAGAAACAATTTTTCCAAATGAACTTTTTTTCATAATTGAAGAGATCAAACTAAACCTTGTAAGAGTTGAACGAAGTTACATGTGAGGAATACCAACTAAAAACATTTGCAACTAGAACGGGCACTCGGTAGAGCGCATACCTTCGCCGCCGCAACATTTTTCCGGGCACATTTGAAAAACGTCATTTTAAAACATCCATGACGTCACATCCGTCAGTCCGATTGACGTCAAATTTGGTGTGTCACCTCCTTGAAGGCAGTCCAACAAAATGGAATGATAAACACTGAAAAATTAAAAAGTTGAAAAATGACGTCATCTTTTGACCTCATTTTGACGCACTTCCGGGGACGTCATGTCCAATCGGGGACTACCATTCTGAAAGCTCGTAGTTCACTGAACGTTTTAACGTTGGTTTCATGTCAATAGCTCTATTAGATCTGAAGCTATACCTACAAGTATATTTTGACCTTGACCTTGACTACAGAGTTAATTGGCAAAACCTGTACATCAATAAACAGATATTTTGGTACTGATCCTAATGCCTGGATTTGGGAGACTTTGCTTTATAAATTATGTAGATATTTGAATGTAAAATATCAGGACATTTTAGCCACAATTGAAAAACGTCATGTTCAAACGTCAATGACGTCAGAACAGTCAGTCCGATCAAAGTCAAATTTGGTGTGTGATGTCCTTAAGGTAAGTCCTACAAAACGGTATGATCAAAAATGATGAGATCGAAAATTGAAAATTTACGTCATCTTGTGACGTCATTTAGGCGCACTTCCGATGACGTTACGTCAAATCCGACACTACATATCCGAAAGGTATCTCGTCATGGAACAATATGGCGGTGGTTGCATGTCGATAGCTGCATATGAAGGAAGTTATGCTCAAAAGAGTGTTTTTGACCTTTTCATGACCTTGACCTTGACCTTTGACCCGATCGCTCCCAAAATCTAATCAAATCAAATGGAGACAAAAGAAACTTCCATGCCCCCTGAAATCCCTCCCACCCCCTCTCTCTTTTCCCTCCTATTTGGCTCCCTCTCCCCCTCTCTCCCATGTCTCATCCCCATTCACACCTCTTCCCCATTTCACTCTTTCTCCTCTCTGAAAAACAGAGGAAATGCTCTGAAACTCGAACTTTTTCTGTAAATTATCACAACAAAGCCATGTATCAAGTATCAGTTGAATATGTTAAAGGGTTGGCGGTGGGGGGGGGGGTGGAGTGTTAAAAAAAAAAAACGACAGGAAAGACAGCCGGATGGAAATACGGAGAGCAAGCCTATAGTTCCCTTCGGGAAACCAGGAGGGGACTAATAAAACTACAAATAATGGCAATGTATGTGATATAATAGTGTGCATGGATGGTATCGGTATATGGGTCATAATAGCAGCATGTTGAGTTAACAATGGTATTTTTCGTCAGAACGAGCACGCGAGACAAGACTATCCACTTCACTGAGTTTACCATTCTAGTTTTGGATATGTTTTTTTTCAGCATTCAATTCTGTCTCGGAAACAGTAACAAAAGTTTATGCTGCAATTTTACCCAGGCTTAATCGGTATTTTTATTTTTCATAGATTACCCAGACTAAATATGATAGTCACACAATACACCAGAGTAATGAATTTACCAAAACCTCATAGGGTCCCAAAATTTACACAAAATGCAAATGATGTCATGAAAATAACTTGCACCCAATTTCTGTTTATTTTGAACCAACCCCCCCCTCCCACCCAAGAAAAATTGCACTCAAATTAACCACATCTTCCTTGACAGCATGTGGAAGCTCGCTTCAGGACATAATTTCAATGAATATTTTCACTTTTCAAGTTTTGTTGATTAACAATATTTTATTTTGATTTATAAAATGTTGTCACATTGATGGCAATTTCTGGTTTCTGAGAAGAAAGCAAACACATATTTTGGGGGAATCCCCCCCCCCCACTCCTGTACACCCTCTTAGACTATGATTTTTTTTGTTAATGTGGTGAACAATCTTTGGTGCCTCTGGTGATGAAGGTTGTCAAGTTTCATCAGAATTGTTTGTCATTTCTGAGAAGAAAATAAACACCTCTTTTGGGGAGGAACCCCCCCCCCCCACCACCCGTGCAAACTCCCACCGTAGGCCCCCTTAGACCCTGATTTTTTAAAAATTCTGTGAACAAACTTTGGTAAATCACAGGTGATGAAGTTCGTGGTTAAGTTCATCGGAATTGCATGTGTAGTTTCTGAGAAGAAAACAAATACCTCCAGTATTTTTTGAGGGGAAACCAAGCCTGGTGTTAGCTTAGTGGTTAGGGTGGTGGCTTGGGATCCCAGGGTCCTGAGTTCAAGCCCCGTTGACTGCTGAATAAACACCAGGGGGTTGACTCAGCCTGTCATCCTTCCAAGGTCAGCGAAATGAGTACCAGTGTACTGGTCCCGGTGTACTCTCCGGTTGGAATAGGTGTACCATATCCCTGTGTGTCGTAAGAGGCGACCAGGGTTGGCGTCAGGAAGGGCATCCGGCGTAAAACATTGCCTCAAAAAAGCCCAACCCCTGCACAGCAGGGAAAAATGGCTGTAAAAACGGTCATTATAATATTTTTTTATTTTGGGGGAAACCCCCATCGACCCCTTTTTTAATGCCATGAACAAACTTTGGTACGTACAGGATAATGAAGGTTGTGGTAAAGTTTCATCAAAATCGTATGTGTAGTTTTACAGAAGTTGTAAATATTTGTGGACGGACAGACTGACAACGTGCCATCCGACAAGCTCCCCGGAACTACGCTCCTGGTGAGCGAATAATAAATAAATAAATAATAATAATAAAATAAATCAATGCACATTGTACGATATTTGCACGAAAAAGAAAAATATATATACGAGTATATATCGCTCTCTGGAAGAAGGTGAAAGACAATTTGGATCTACCCTTGAGCACATCGATTCATTTGAACATGGGATCACAGCATGATGTTAAATCCATCCTTAATGTTCTGATATGAACAGTATGCCATCCACTCCGAACAACCACGAGCTTGAAGAGCTGCATACACAATAAAGTTTGATTCACAAGGCCGCAGCTTTAATACAGCAGCTTTTAAGAACATGAAGAAAAAGAAGACAAAGTGATATGAAAATGCATCGTTGAAAATTAGAACAATAATAGTAGTGGTATCATGGAAATTTACAAGATTATGAAACTCACCTTTCCAGACAAGCCATCAAACAGAAGCAACTTAAAGAGAGAACAAGCAGGCTAAAAGCAAGTGTTGGTTTTCTTCCCAGGAAGTCTGCACCAAAGGATGCAATTATTAGGCCTGAAAGGTGAAACAGAAAATAACTTTAATGTTTTTAACTCACTTCTTGCCTTATGGCAATCAGTCCTAATGCAAATAAAAAACTCCTAGTTGTTAATTCATATAGTTTGGCAAACTGCTTCAAGTCTACAAAGCAAGTATTGTGGATTCTGGCTGTGTCACGGCCAAATGGAAACAGTAGTCACGAAGCCCCGCAAATAAGGTCTCATTCTGATGCTCAATCAATAACAAGTTATGAAAGTGGTTTTTTTTTGGTAAATTTGTGATCCAGTTCATGTCAAACTCATGTTTATATACATGCATGATTCATTCAAAGTTTGGGGGTGGAGGGGGTGTTCTTATTTATATTAATAGTTGCAGAGTTGAGATCAATGAGTCTTGAGCAAGAGTTACCATCATGTGTGACAGACCTGATTGGGATCGAGCTTACAAAGCTGAATAACTTGAATGTCAACTTGAACATTCCTCTGGAAGTCATAACTTGAATGGGAATAATCAATCAACCTCAGTTTCGAAATTAAATAATAATGGTTTTGCTCTGACAAAACAAAAAAAAAAACCTAAAAGAAAGTTTTCACAAACTTATCCTGGCATGTTACAGAATGCCACAAGTCCATGATTTATCACCCTCTTGCTCTGTTGAAAGGCAAACACCCAAATCATGAACTTTACTTTGCTTCCAGCCACAATTCAGCAAACTTTCATCAAAATTCATTTGGTAAAAACAATCACAAAAGTTCATCCCTCCTCCAAAAACATACATAATACCACAACAAAGTTTATTTATGCCACATGATTCCACCCAATCTCAATTCTTTTCAAGGTCCTCCATCCAGCATTCAAACCACTTTTTGATCTCAACCACCAAAGTTTTCCTTCTGAAGTGATCATTATATAGCAGAAGAGGCTGTGCTAACCTCTTCATCAGATGCAAAACGTCTTCCTCCAAGTCTGGTGGAGTTTTACTTTTGCTTACAAAAATTTATTGCTGAATTTCATGTTCATTTTATCTTGTGCATCACCATGAATTTAAGAGGAGGTTGGATCTCATCTTTCCTGGAGCTTTCAGCCACAGCCCTTTTCTTGGGATTACATGTCGTCAATATAATTGCAGAAACGGAACAAATGTTGTGGGAAATTACATTCGCCGATATCAAAAAATAACGAGATAGTATACAAGTAATTTTGTGAATATGTAAATGTTCTTCAATGGCCACAATTATTCTCACGTTCTTGTTGGGTTGGATGGGGGAAGATTTTGCCCCAAGTCATTCATGAACCTACTGACCAGGTGTGACGTTGAAGTAAGTAGTTTGGGCAAAAATTTGTAATTTGGCCATGGTGCCTTTGATACCTCACCTACACTTTGCAAAGGACACCTTGGGATCTTTAACATCCACCAACTAATGCTGACAGACGGGTACCAGTTTACCGGCCATCCGAGGGGCGGCACAAACATTGATGATTCACCCTGTCCGTGAAACACTGGGATGACAGCTTATATTTCGAGTATTTGATAATGTCATCACAATTATTCCCCTGAAACGTTTTCTATAAAATGGATATCTAACCCTTACCTGGAAACTCAGCAATTGTTGTCCACAGTATATGAAGATAGTCTTTGGGGGCGAGAATGTGGCACGGACGTGTGCAGTTTGAATCCTCTGTGTTCACATTATCAGGCACTGCATGGAAAAACATTCTACTTCAAGATAAAAAATAAAATTGAGACTATACTTCCAGATTGAGGATGAAAAAAAAATGCAGTAAGAGAGGAAAGTACTGTTTATTCACGATTTAAAAACTGCGCCATGTCTTCATGGGTTGGTTGCAAGAATAGATGGAGGCTTTTGCTTGTTTCAGATCAATTCAAAATATATTTGGCTCATGAAGTATCTCTGCACGTGCTGTCCATCGCTGATGATGATGATAAATGAAGAGTAGTTCATGATGGTCAATGAACGTGATAGGGGTGAGAAGCCAGTCCAATTTTTACAGGGAAACCTCTGTTACAGAAAGGATAGTACATGACACGAGGGTTATTTATGTACAAGGTTCAGGCTCGTGGAAGATCTAGAACATGTAATGGATCAGGATACAACAGAACAGAAGGAATAGTAGAGATAGGGGGGAAACACCAACAGCACAGTTTAAGGTCAAAATAGAGGGGTAATTGCACATATAAGGGAGATGGGGAGGAATGAGGGATAAAGTATGGCACATGGGTTGATAATATGGATATAGAAGCAAACTAAAGAAGGAAAAACTGGAAATTTGAAAGGTGGACTTGAGGGTGGTGGGGTTAACGGAGTGGAAGAGATCATGGTTTTGGTTTGTGGGTGGGGGGTAGTCTAAAATGGAGGTGAGCAGGTGTCTTCAAGACCTGAATGGAAGATTCACATTTAAGAGGACGTGGAGATTGGTTAAATATGTGGGGAAAAAGATGAACAAATGAGTGGAGGTGAGCGTATGCACTGTAGAAGGCCAAAGGTGGGGGAGGGGGAGGGACAAGGCAAGGACAAAAAGAAAAGAAAAGAAGAGAAGAACAGAGCATGCAAGTCCAGAAAGGTGGCAATAGACGACAAGCCATCAACCTATCTGCATTGGGAGAGTGATCAGTCTATATTCCACAGCATCAAGCCGAGTAAGATCTGAGGCAGGGACACCAGCCCAGACAGGGGAGCAGTATTCCATCAGCCTGTGGATGAAGGCCTTGTAGAGAAGTGCAGGTGCATCGCAGAAGGACTTTATATGACAGAGGATGCCAACTTAGAAATATGGTTTGCCCAAGAAAGATCATGGTTGATGGTGAGACCCAGGAGTTTGAATGACTGAACTTCCTGACGAGGATTGTTTAAAAATAAATAGGGGGGCTTGCCATACAGCACTTTCAAAAAGAGTAAGGGATTTGTCAGAATTCAAAGACATATTCCAAGAGTTTGACGAGTTTGAGATTTTGTGAAGGTCTGAATAAAGGGAAGAGGCTGCTGCCTGCTTATCTGAAGGATGTCATGGCAGAGGGTGGTGTCATCAGCAAGTAGATAAAGAGGATTGCCCAGAGAGTCAGAGAGATCGTTGATGAAGACGAGGAATAGGACTCGGTTCAGAACACTGCCCAAGAGGACTTGTGCCTTAACAAGGAGGAGAAAGGATTCCGTTGAGATCCACACATTGGCTTACCGACTTCCGCTGATCTCGTAGCCATGTGTGGAGTTGGCCTTGGATGGGGTTGAAGATTGAACTCGTTGTTGATGATACTTTGGTGTCCGAGTTGTATCTACATTTGCTTCTCCTTGTTTGATCTTGCACTTAAGGTCAGAAAAGTTGAGAGCCAAATCTTCCCCGTAAACAGGAACGTTAGTTGCTTTTAGGTGCTCTTTCAATAAACGCTTTTACCATAATTTCAGGCCACCAATACAGAACTTGCCTGGAAATAGTTCACTATAAACGAGATTGAGGCAGACATTCATCGGCGATTGGAACAACATGACCAGCCCAAAATAACCAAGTCAAGATGAGGACACATTTGACACTGAGCATGTTCACATGTCTAAGAAACTTTTACATTTGATATATATATTCTGAACCATTCACATGATCAAATGCACGTGCAGGAGACATGTATGTTGGTGAGTTGATGACAATTATGATGATAAAAGATTTCCATTTTATATCCACAATATAAAAGTGTAGTTAATACTGAAGTACGATAAAAACTTACTCTGGTACATTTATGCAAAGTAATTTTATGTAAAGTCCAGGATTTAATAAGTTAAAACAATAAGGAAACAACATTTATGCACCCAAGGAGAAACTGAGATACACAATGAAGTTGAAATTGGGGAAGAGTCACCCCATCAAAATGCTTTGAACAAGTGTCAAAGGTCAGTTGTGGTGAAAAGAGCAAAGACAATTCGGTAGAAGAAAAGAAAAATCATCAAAAGAGACAAGTGTCTTTACCTGCACAGCTGTTGTCCATTTTCATCAATTCCGTGGTGAGCAAAACCATGCCGTAGTAGGATAACGAATTCACAAGCCTGTTCAGGGTACAAACACAATGTGCAGACTATTATGGTGTATTTTTGCATGTTATTATATTCTGTTGCCTGGTCACAACCATAAAAAGTGGTGTAACAGTAAATGTTACAATTTTCTCAATCTCAAAGCATTTCTTTTCGGATTTGGCCTGTTGGGCATTCTCATCTTAAATATTGGTTCATTATGTTGGGGTCACATTAAAATCCTGTATTCAATATTGCTTTGTCTATTGGTTACTTCTGACCAATTGTAACACGTGTAAAACTATACGAATGTTTCATGTCTTTCCTGCATGCTATTTATTTTGCTTTTTTTATAGCAAAAAAGCAATACGTCTCCTCAAACGAAAAACAATGTTTTTCACAATCTTTGAATGCAGACCTGCTCCATCCTGCAAAGCTTTGTCTTCCATGTCAGTATATTACCTCTCCACCTGTTGAAATTTTATTTTTCACACTACACTACAACCGGGATAACACCCGCAGAACTGTTCCTAAAATGCACTCCATAAACTCGACGTTCATTTGGGAAACCGTGTCTACAACGAAAAGTCGATAAGAAGCAGATAGCTTCAAAATTTCCACATGATGGATATCACCCTAGTGTTTCGTCAATATGACATGTATCAGCCGGTACGTGTTCGAAATTTAAAGGGAAAAATAAATTTAGGGGGAGGAAAAGAGAAGTGAACACGTGGTACAGTCGTATCCATTAAAGGTCCTAATAGGTTCCTCGTAAGGATACCGAGAAACAACTGCCGATATGTACATGCAGATCATTTCATCGCAGATGACTCTCAAGAGCAAACACCAACGCCACGAGAGAGAGATTACTTACCTGAGATAGAACCAAGACGAGACATCCCATTGATTAGTCGTCCTGTTAGTTTCGAATCTCCAGAGGAGGAGTTGGCAAATCCAAAACCAGAACCAGGTGATTATAAAAACAAAAAAAAACTGTTGAAAATGAGAAACCAGCTCTTTCATCCTCACCAGTAGGCAGTAGGCAGTAGGCAGTAAAGAGGTCGCCATAACACCAACACCTGTCAGAAGGTCCATTGGAGTGTCTAAACCTCCATCCAGGTTAGATCTGTAGTTCTTCAACCCAAATTGTACAACAGTGGGTTCGGGAGTTTTTGTGAGTAAAGAAAATACTGATGGTTTCAGTACATTTTATGTATATTTTAGTTCTAATGTTTGGAAACATGATTGAGGTTATCTTCAGTTGATTGCTTGTAAAGGAACGAAGTTACATGAGGAAGTGTTCCTTTTGTATGTACATTGTAAAAACTGTTGTGAACACAATAAATGAAGAGATGAATGGATTTGATGTTTTATTCAACGCTTTCGAGTTCTTGGTGGAATACAAATGCTACATTAGAATTGAAATTACCGATATAAGAGGGAGGAGTGCAGTATTGTGTTGAATGACATCATGACGTAGTGATTGTGCATGTGCTTAATAAACGGGTGCTGCTCTGGCGTCGTTGCACAATGTCTGTGTCCTTCACTCGGGCCTGCTCCGACCCACATCATTTTTTTTTTTTTGAGATCAGAATCAATATGGCCGACTGGTGGCCATTTTGTTACTGAAACGTGTCCCCAACCATCTGAGACATGCATGGTCCAAATTTGTTCAAACTTGGCACAAGCACAACACATGATGGCATACACTTGCGTCTAACTTTATTTTGTAATCAGATCAAAGATGGCGGACTGGTAGACTGGCGACCATTTTAGTTGTGAAAAAAACCCCGATTTTGAAGACGTCCTCAACCATTTCTCGGACATGCATTTACCAATATAATTCAAACCTATCACCCTCATAAAGAACGAAGGCTTACATATGCACATCATTTTTTGAGATCAGATCCAAGATGTCTGACTGGTGGCCATTTTGTTACTGAAATATGTCCCCAACCATTTCTCAGACATGCATGGTCCAAATTTATTCAAACTTGGCACAAGCACAGTAGATGATGACATACACATGCAACTCACTTTATTGTGCGATCTGATCAAAGATGGCCGACTTGTAAATGGCGACCATTTTAGTTGTACATAAATAAGGGTTAGTTATTTAACTCAGTGCAGTAAAATTACCAGCCTTGACTGGGAGAGGAGATGAAATGGTTCCGTTGAGAGCAACATGTGGGCCGCAAAAGTGCAGGGAGTCAGGGAATCCAAAAGTGCAGGGAGTGTGGAAACTGAACTATTAAAATCAAATTTATAATCATGTAAAATGCAAATTAACTTCGTTTAGTTATTTTAAGAAATAATTTAATAAACATACATGCTGATAAAGCCAAGTATACATGCTGAGAAAACCAGTAAGAAAACACACACATGATCTTTACTTTCGTCATAAAGAACCTTTGTTAAATCATATCTGTAAAGTGAATCATTGACCTGTGATCATGTTGTCAGCAGGGTAAAACAACGACTCTCTCCTACGCCCCCACCCCCACACCCCTCTCCTTGAATCTGAAAGCGAACTCCAAAACAAACCAAAACCTATCTACGTGGCATATTTGAAGTTCACAAAGTTCTATCTGATAAACTGTACACAAACACTCAATATGCTCTGGAACCTTAAGTCTTCGGCCCGCAATATCATTGAGAGTCGAGGTCTTCCTTCTGCACACAGAAATGTCTTTTGTTTTACTGAATAAACGGCTTGTGTATGAACTTACGTGTCTCTGTCTCGAGGTAGCAGGAAACTGCTTCCATAGGAGTCGGAGAATCCAATTGTGCAGGGAGTCGGGGAATCCCAGAGTGCAGGGAGTCGGGGAATCCGAGAGTGCAGGGAGTCGGGGAATCCAAGAGAGCAGGGAGTCGGGGAATCCAAGAGAGCAGGGAGTCGGGGAATCCAAGAGAGCAGGGAGTCGGGGAATCCAAGAGAGCAGGGAGTCAGGGAATCCAAGAGAGCAGGGAGTCAGGGAATCCAAGAGAGCAGGGAGTCGGGGAATCCAAGAGAGCAGGGAGTCGGGGAATCCAAGAGAGCAGGGAGTCGGGGAATCCAAGAGAGCAGGGAGTCGGGGAATCCAAGAGAGCAGGGAGTCGGGGAAGCCAAAAGAGCAGCAAGTCGGGGAATCCAAGAGAGCAGGGAGTCAGGGAATCTGAGAGAGCAGGGAGTCGGAGAATCAAGGAATGCAGGGAGTCAGGGAATCCGAAAGTCCAGGAAGTAAGGGAATCCGAGAGTACAGGGAGTCAGGGAATCTAAGAGTGCAGGGAGTCAGGGAATCCAAGAGTGCAGGGAGTCAGGGAATCCAAGAGTACAGGGAGTCAAGGAATCCAAGAGTGCAGGGAGTCAGGGAATCCAAGAGTGCAGGGAGTCATGGAATCCAAGAGTGCAGGAAGTAAGGGAATCCAAGAGTGCAGGGAGTCAAGGAATCCAAGAGTGCAGGGAGTCAGGGAATCCAAGAGTGCAGGAAATAAGGGAATCCAAGAGTGTAGGGAGTCAGGGAATCCAAGAGTATAGGGAGTCAGTTAATCCAGGAATCCAAGAGTGCAGGGAGTCAGGGAATCCAAGAGTATAGGGAGTCAGTTAATCCAGGAATCCAAGAGTGCAGGGAGTCAGGAAATCCAAGAGTGCAGGGAGTCATGGAATCCAAGAGTGCAGGGAGTCATGGAATCCAAGAGTACAGGGAGTCAGGGAATCCAAGAGTGCAGGAAGGAAGGGAATCCAAGAGTGCAGGGAGTCAGGGAATCCAAGAGTGCAGGGAGTCAGGGAATCCAAGAGTGCAGGGAGTCAGGGAATCGAAGCGTGGAGTTGGCCTTGGATTCCACAGGCAGACAGTTTGTGGAGCAAGACAGGATGTTGGACTATCAAAAACTCAAGATATATCGAGAGAGATGGCGCTGATCTCATTTGTGATAATGAGGGACCATCCATTGTTAGGAGAGTTGAAGCAGCATGTCCAAGGTGGAGTGACCAAGTCTGAATCCAAATTGATCACCTTGGATGCAACTGCTGGAGTTAAGGAATGATTTTAGGTCAGCTGTGATGATGGAATCAGTGACCTTGCTGACGACTGTAAGTAAATTATTTGGTCTGTCGTTAAGGGGATCCGTTTTTGGACCTTTTTGTCATGCTGTGATGTTGGCCGATTTCCAAGGAGATGGGAGATTATGTATAGCAAATAGCAGGGTGAACGGGGAGTGGTTGGGGGGAGAAAAAGAGAGAAAGAGAGAAAGAAAGAGAGAAGGAAAGAGAGAAGCAGAGCAGGTTTTTAGGACACAATCTGATGCTGTCCTTTCCCCAGAAACTTTTCCACCTTTTTAGGTGCAAAACACAAAATTCAAGAGCAGATGGGTATGACTCAGAAGGGTGGGTACAGAGAGGGTGTGGTTAGTGACACAAGATTTTGAAGCAAAAACAGAATGGAGGAATTTGGCATTCACAAGCAGAGGCAGCTGTGGTGCCATTTAAAATGAGGGAAGGGAAAGAAGGGGAGTGTGGGAGTAGAAATAATTATTTTATTATATATTCGCTTTCTTCACTGAATGATAAGCACTGAGACTCTCGCGTTTTCAGCAAATCGGTATTAACCTTCATTGTTGCAGTGGAGTCAGAACGGCTGCTTAATAAAACAAACTCCCCTTCCCCACAGGCTTTCTGACTTCCATATTTTTTTTATCTGTATTTAAAATAGAATATAATTTTCTATTTGCTCTTGCTCTTATTAAAGACGAGCAAATACAACCTGTCGCTTCTCTAATGGGGACAATAAAGGGGGAGGGGGGGGAGAGAAAGAGGGAGGGAGAGAGAAGGGAGGGAGGTGCAGGATAGGGTGGAGAAGAGGGAGAGAGGATGAAAAAGGGGAGCTTGGAAGGGGAGGGGGGGAGCGACACCTCACCAAACGTTGCTATTCAGAGAGAGAAAGAGAAAGAGAAAGAGAAAGAGAAAGAGAAAGAGAAAGAGAAAGAGAAAGAGAAAGAGAAAGAGAAAGAGAAAGAGAAAGAGAAAGAGAAAGAGAAAGAGAAAGAGAAAGAGAAAGAGAAAGAGAAAGAGAAAGAGAAAGAGAAAGAGAAAGAGAAAGAGAGAGAGAGAGAGAGAGAGAGAGAGAGAGAGAGAGAGAGAGAGAGAGAGAGAGAGAGAGAGAGAGAGAGAGAGAGAGAGAGAGAGAGAGAGAGAGAGAGAGAGAGAGAGAGAGAGAGAGAGAGAGAGAGAGAGAGAGAGAGAGAGAGAGAGAGATGCATTTAATTAAGAGGGGACAGAGTGAGAGAGAAGGGTGGGGAGGAGAAAAGAAAAAAAAGAAAAAATGCAGGTGGAGGTGGGGTTAGAAAAGAGTTATGCTTATTGATCGAACATGGAAATAAACAAATAGAACAGTTGGACACACGACACAACAGAGTTTGTAAAGTTATCCGGACACATCTGCAAAAACTTTGATATTTCAGATCCAGAAAATTTCCAGGAAAATGAACCAAAAGCCATCACTGAAAACATTAAAGTACCGGTCACGTATGACCTTATGATCCCATCGGGGGTGAGCATCGAAAACAAAGCATTGCGACAAGATGATTTCGTACTTGGGCACAAAAAAAAAAAGAGAAGGCATTGCAAAGTGAGGTGTTAATACCAGTGATTTTGGACCAACGATGCAGAAATCAAGAAAATTACCAAATATCAAGAACTCAAGCATGAAAGTGAAAGGATCCTGGAATTTGAAGAATGTCAAAGTTGAACCAGTGATGATGAAGAACCTCACAGAGATATTAAAAACCATCCCTGGGAATATCACAACAAACAAACTACAGTTGGCAGCCGTCTTGGGCTCAGTAACGATCCTGAAAAGAGCCCTTGGCCCAAAACTTTGAGAACAGAAAACGTCACAGCTTGGTCCATGAATTGTGACCCCTTACGGAAATGAAGGTGGATACTTTAAGCCCACCCTGGGAGGACTCCATTCCACATTCTGAAACTCTGATATGTAGACACCAATCAACGAGAGAGAGAGAAACAAACACACAAACACACACATTCTCTCATATGTAGATACCAATCAACGACACACACACACACACACACACACACACACACACACACACACACACACACACACACACACACACACACACACACACACACACACACACACACACACACGATTTACCTTTAAACAGTTCTTTGAAAGGGAAATTCAAGTGGGAAATTAGCAAAATTCAATTCAAAAATACATCAAAGCACAGAACACAATGTCGATCTTTGCTCTCTGCCTTCACAAACAGATCATGGCAAACACGTGGTCGGATGGACCTTATTGTTTTTATCTATGTATCGATGTCAAAGTGAAGGGTGGATTATATTCGGAGATCGCACAAAAAGGTAAAACAAAACGATGTCCTGTAATAATAAAATTGCACATTTTTAGCGGATAAGACACCGACCGAGGCACCAACCACACAGCACTGCAGGGCCCAACACAGGCAGAAACGTAGTCTGTCTAATCGATGTTCCATTGGGAGCATGGGAACTCTTACCGCAACGAACAACCAAGCACCTTGGAGAGCGCCCATCAAGCAGCTTCAGCACTCGAGCAAGCACTCCAACGAAATGGTTGATAAGAAATGGCTCGTTTGACACGCAATGAGCAATCACTGAACCATCATCAACAATACACCTCCAGGAGATGCCCAAAATGTCAAATATGTCCTAACAGGACAAATGAACAGTTTTCTAGGAGTTGGAACTGCTTGCAAGTTTGATTCTGGAGCTGAAATTTTTTAAATTCTCCTTAGCTTAAGAGATTCGCGAAGTTGTGGCATGTGCGGAAATGAAAATAAAGCCACGATTGCTGATGTCTGCGGGTGTTTATAAACATTGCAATGTACCCAGCGATTCATAGCAATGGTGACCAGGCATTCGATAATGAGTGAGGAAAGTGAAAACAACTTTATTAAGAAATCGATGTAACCTGTTCCAAGTCAAAGTATGGTTGAGCAGGCCAAAAAACACCACATATTAAATAATACTGTTACCTGGAGTGAACAAGCATCATGTCTGGAGCACTGGACTGTGAACTTTGAGCAACCATTGTTCTGTATCATTGGAATGTTTATTTAAAGGAGCATGCATCTTGTAACTCCATCATTATCTTACTTTTGGTCGTAAAGTTGTTTTCCAGCCATTGTGTTAAAGTTGACCTCTGGGTAACCACTGCCAGAAGGCGTTGAGTGATCGATCACCTTCCCAATCCCCACAAAAGCTGGCCGCTGCAGTATCTTATCTTGAGTACCACCAGATATCTTCCCCGAAACTCACCCCTCCCCATTTTTGCTTTGTATAAAATGACTCAAGATCCATGTCTTATATGGAAAGAGGATGAAGCGTGTTGCTTGCTATTGTGTTACTCAATTGCCTCTTTCCTCCATCATGATGCTTCATTAAATAAATGCTTCGATCTCTTCATGAGGAATTTAATTCTTCAACAGGAGTATACACCAGACTTACTTGACAAGGCACCACCAAGTTTTAGAGGAAGGAGACAAGTTTGAAAGCCCATTCTTGAGAATGGACAGATGTTTTCTGGCTCTCCTCAGAGTAGACATCCACTTGTTATGGGCATTAAAGAATAATCTGAGATTGCTTTCGGTTGGATTTGCGTTCCAGGAGGAGAATGGAAGTTGTTTCAAAGCAACTGCCTCGCCACAGGATTCAGAGTACCAAGAGCGGGAGGATGGGTGAGATAATTGAGGACGAGATGGGATGAGCATAAGAGAGCAGGTTTCAATGGAACAATTTCCAGGCTGAATTAATATCAGCGGCAGTGGATGAAAGGAGACCAGTCCTGCAGAAATGAAATAAAATTAAAGATGAAATGAAAAAAACCCGCAAAACATTTTGTAAACTGTGAATACCCGGGGTCTGCACGTTTCGGGGTTCCACAGGGGTTTTTCACATTAAATCCAACGATATAAAGAGAAAATATATGGTCAACACAGAATGATATTTAAACCTGGGATCCTAACATCATGAACTATCTTATTCTCACACAGGGACACCAAGCAGACTGAACAAAATTTACCAGATGAACCAGAGCAGGAAAGTGGTTCGTCTGTGTTTTTCATCCAGAAGGTCTTGAAATCTTCCCAAACTCTCCTGGAAAGCACAGCGAACATTTTACAGTTTTTAACAAGTACCAGGTATCACAGGTCCCAAACCAAAGTTTATATGCTAGTTTTGAAGCAGTCACATATGAAAGGGAACAATTGTACCTGTTTTGTACTGGCCAGGGTACCTGCAGGGAGAGGCACTCCATTGAAACGTGAAATCCATTCCAAAGTTGCAAGAACTTTCTCAGTTTGGCCAGAAACCATGTTATAGTGGACACTCTCTGGAAGAGACTGAAAAAAAAAAGATTTGCTTGCCTCCTTAAGAAAATAAAATAAAATAAGATCTGGAAATATAACACCTTTCTTATAATACATATAAAAAGGCAAACAACAGCTTTTCATGAGAGGTTAGCATTTGCATCGATTCACATCATAAAAAACAAATGTGAACATTGCAATAGTCTCAGAAATACATCTTTCAATATCTATCTCTATCTCTATATATATATATATATATATATATATATATATATATATATATATATATATATATATATATATATATATATATATATATATATATATATATATATATATATATATATATATATATATATATATATATATATATATATATATACACACTTATGACCCAAAACATGATGACCACTGACAGGTGAAGTGAATTACATTGATTATCTTGTTACAATGGCACCTGTCAAGGGGTGGGATATATTAGACAGCAAGTGAAAAGTCAGTTCTTGAAGTTGATGTGTTGGATGCAGGAGAAATGGGCAGGAGTAAAGACCTGAGGATTTTGAAACGGGCCAAATTATTATGGCCAGACGACTA
The DNA here is from genome assembly GCF_056783735.1 of Eptatretus burgeri. Classification (NCBI taxonomy): domain Eukaryota; kingdom Metazoa; phylum Chordata; class Myxini; order Myxiniformes; family Myxinidae; genus Eptatretus; species Eptatretus burgeri. The sequence goes on along the minus strand of NC_140964.1, from coordinate 108,783,528 downwards.
TGTCAGAGCATCTCTGAAATGGCAAGGCTTGTGCTCACGGTCAGCAGTGGTAAGTACCGACCGACAGTGGTCCGAGGAGGGACAAACCACAAACCGGCGACAGGGTGTTGGGCGCCCAAGGCTCATCGATGCGCGAGGGCAACTAAGGCTATCCCGTCTGGTCCGAACTGACAAGCCGACTGTGGCACAAGTCACAAAAAATTTTAATGGTGGTCACGGGAGGAATGTGTCACAATCCACAGTACATCGCACCCTGCTGCGTATGGGACTGCGGAGCTGCAAGTAGGGTGAATATACTGATTCTGGCTCACTTTTCCCCATGTAAGTGAATGTGGGATTTTCGGCGATTCATATTTTTTTCCCTAAAAATAAACCCCCTTTTTATCCCAAGGTATATTTATTTGTCTCCCCTTTTAACCTAGGGGCACTCTATTCAAATAACCAATGCAATGAGATAAAGATTTGTTCAAGTAACAAAGTAGTAATGTGATTTGTTAAAGGTGATTCTAAAGAAATATCTGAAACATGTAAGCCGAGGTACACTATTTTTCAAATAACCAATGCATATTGTTTAGCTCACTCATTGAACCTATAAAGATTTGTTCATTCTCAAATTCCTTCAATAGTTTAATTTTCTTTGCACAATAATCCCCATCTAAAATATTTAAAAATAAAACATTTGAATCTTTATATTTTTTAAGATACCCCTTTTGTGCCATTGCGAAATGATAAACTTCTCTTAATGCTCTTGTTTGACCACCTCCTGAGCCACAGCTTATTTTTTGCATAAGCCACGCCCATTGTAATGAGGTATTTTCATGAGCCACGCCAACTTTTCCTAAGCCCCGCCCACTTTTACTCAGCCCCCCCTTACTCTTACATCATTTCCAGTTCATCTCTGACTCAGAAAGAAATCACTAGAAAATTCTAGAATGTTATGGTTTTGAAAAAATTTCCAAGGCTTGTCTGGGCTGCCAGGCAATTTTTTTCAAACAATCCTCCATTTTGAAAAAAGAAACGATACCAACCAGTCTTTCTCGAGAAAAGGTTCAACCCAGACTCAATTTTAAAAACAAGGACAAATGTGTCCACGAGCAGCGCCCTAAAGATTTTGTCGGCTAAAAAAATATATATTTAAATTAAAAAAAAAAAAACAACAACAACAACTTCCGATATTTCGTCACGTGCCTTGATTAAGCCAATGGCGAAACGCGTCATAATGTCTTTACGTATTTACGATATATCGTATATTTACGAAATAAATAATATATTTATGGAATTACAATACGATAAATGGAATAATCATTAAATAGTAACGTGAACTTTTCGAAACTATAAAACAAATGTCCGAATATATTAAAAAGTTCATGATAGACGCTCTCAAAAGGCACCGTCTATGTGAGTATGTGTACATGTGCTCAGTATTTAAGGAGATCCGGATCTTGTATATACAAGAGCCGAGTCCTCGAGATTAAGGTTTTGTCTTCACAAGAAGAAGAAGAAGAAGAAGAAGAAGAAGAAGAAGAAGAAGAAGAAGAAGAAGAAGAAGAAGAGAAGAAGAAGAACAAGAACAAGAAGAAGAACAATGCCGAGCTCTCTATGAGCAGCGTTCGTTATGCGAGACGCTGCTAAAAAATTTTGACAATGGAGTGCTGTACTGACTTTGGGGTTCCTTGGAGTTCTATTACTTGTATGGAACTAAACCTTCAAGTTGATGAAATGGATTCAAACCTCTTCTCCATTGAGGTAAGATTTTATTTTCCTATTTTCAGTTTGATTTAAGCATAGACTCATTTAATAATTAAATCTCTCAATTAATACATTATTATTTTCTCTCACAGGAAATTGTATCTGAAAATACCGATTTTTCCACAACTTGGGGTGAAATTGTTGGCTTGGTTGAAGACCCTGTGAGCGACCAAGACCCACAGACGAGCTACACATTGAGTGGGATGATTTTGGCGTTCCTTGGAGTTCTACGACTTGTATGGAACGAAACCTTCAAGTTGATGAACTGGATTCAAACCTCTTATCTATTGAGGTAAGATTTTATTTTCCTATTTTCAAAGTTTGATTGAAGCATAGACTCATTTAATAATTAAATCACTTAATTAATACATTATTATTTTCTCTCACAGGAAATTCTATCTGAAATACGAAATGAAAATACTGCTTTTGCTACAACTTGGGGCGAAATTGTTGGCTTGGTTGAAGACCTCATGAGCGACCAAGACCCTCAGAACGAGCTCGACCTTGATGGCCCAACCAAAGAGTTATACCTTGGAGACCAACAAAATCCTGAAAAAGAGTTTTACAGCAATAGTACTCATTGCGATTTATCAAGACAATACCCACTGAACAAGTTATACCTTGATGAGCTCGAATACAAGTTTTACCTTGAAGACCACAAATTTTGAAAAAAAAAAATCAGGAAATGAGTTCTGCCTTGATGGTTTAAATAACTACCTTGGAGACTCGGGAAAAGGGTTCTGCCAAGATGGTTCTAAATATGGAACCTACCGTGGAGACTCACAAATTTCAGACATTTTGAAAAATGGAGTTTTCCTTGATGATCCACAGTTATACTATGTGAGATCAATCAGTGAACAACATAAAAATTGGAAAAATGGAGTTTTCCTTGATGATCCACAGTTATAATATGTGAGATCAATCAGTGAACAACATAAAGATTGGAAAAATGGAATTTTCCTTAATGATCCACAGTTATACTATGTGAGATCTCTCACTGAACAACATAAAAATTGAAAAAAATGGAGTTTTCCTTGATGATCCACAGTTATACCATGTGAGATCTATCACTGAAACCCATCAAAATTGGAAAAATGGAGTTTTCCTTGATGATCCACAGTTATACTATGTGAGATCTATCACTGAACAACATAAAAATTGAAAAAATGGAGTTTTCCTTGATGATCCACAGTTACACTATGTGAGATCTATCACCGAAACCAATAAAAATTGGAAAAATGGAGTTTTCCATGATGATCCACAGTTATACAATGTGAGATCTATCACCGAAAGCCACAATATTTCTGGAAATTGTGGTTCTACCTTGGAGTCTTGGATAGATGGTTATATTTTTGGAGACTTGAAATGTGGGTTCTGGCTTGATAACTCACAATGTGATACATATCTTGGAAACTCAACAGGAATGTGGTTATACCTTGGAGACTTGGAAAGTTGGGTTTATTTTGGAGACTTGAAATGCGACCACTCTTTGGGATCTAAACCTATCGATGTAGTTCTTTGTTGGATGGTGCTTGATGAGAGCAATATCAAGAAAGTTCTTGCTCCCCCTTTCTACTTCATCAAACCTGAAAGCCTTAAAAGATAGAATTGGAAGAAGAGAAAAAAACATAAAAAATATATTTTGTTGAAATACGTATTTAAAAAAAAGATATTGTGTTGGGAGAGGGTTGGGTTGGGGTTGTGATTTTGAATGTGAGGGTTGGGGATGAGATTTTGAATGAGGGTTGGGGTTGAGATTTTGAATGAGGGTTGGGGTTGAGATTTTTAATGAGGGTTGGGGGGTTGGGGTTGAGATTTTGAATGAGGGTTGGGGTTGAGATTTTGAATGTGAGGATTAGGGTTGAGATTTTGAGGGTTGAGGTTGAGAATTGGTGTTGGGGTTTGAGGGTTGGGAATGTGAGGGTTGGGGTTGAGATTTTGAATGTGAGGGTTGAGGGATGCACACACACACACACACACACACACACACACACACACACACACACACACACACACACACACACACACACACACACACACACACACACACACGTTAAGCTTTGACCATTCAGTTGAGGATTCTGTGTTTTGGGTTTACAGATCAAAGAACGTCCCCCCTTGACACACATTATATCCTGTTATACACCTCGAACTTGGCCCTCGAGTGTCCACAACGGTGTATAGTAGGAGGGAGTGAAGCACCAACCCATTGCTCCCATGGGTATTATCTGCTTAGTTTTGTCTTTTGTAATTCCTGTGAATAAAATGAACCTGAAATCTCTTCCCCTTCTAAATCATACATCTTAGAAGTCCAAGGAACTGTATCTATTACATCAACAATTTAAAAAAGTTCGTTCGTCCATCGTTTAGTATAACCCTTTTCAAAATGAGATTTCCATCTATATATTCTTACGATATCACCAACTTTGAACTTAGGTTTTCTGACATTAATCTCTTTTTCATGTTTTAATTTTGTAAATGTTTCTGATGGTTTCATATTCGTTGACGTGTGAATCGTGTCATAATACTTATCCACAATATCCTGAATAAAAGATGCCCATTGTTGTGAACCGAGTTGTGTGAATTTTTTTTATATAGTCTCTCTTTTAAGGTACGATTAAAACTTTTAATAACAACGGCGTTTCCTTCATTAAAGGTACTGTATAAAGTAATGCTGTTATTTTATAGAAAATTCATAAATGTCTTGTTATAAAACTCTCTACCCTCATCAGTCCACAATTTTTTAGGTTTTCTCTTACTTTTGTTAAATATCTGTTGATAGGCTATCAGAAGAGTATTACCTGTTTTGGTTTTTAAAGGGACAACCCATGCGTATCTACTCCTCAAATCAATAATGGTTAAAGCATACTTGCACCCCTTATCATTATTGAGTTCAATCAAATCAGCAGACCAGATATAATCAACTTCCTTGGAATAAACCTTCCTTCTATGAAACTTCGTGAATATTGGTTTATGTAATTCATCAGCTAATTGCTCTTCAATCCTAATGACATCATGAGAGCCGATAAGTTTTTTGAATCTCCAAGTCCAAGTTTCAATTTAGCCCTGATCATCTTCTTCACGATGAACCTATCAACTTTTTCTCTCAAGGTTGGATTTTGTATCAGAGACAAATTATACAACATTTCTCTATCGGCTTCATGCTTTTCTTCCAAAGTTGTGGTATTCCCATAATCAATATCGTGTCTCATGCACACTTCATCAACTCTACTGATGGGTTTACTCCATGATTTAGGATTGTCTGCGTCATCTAATATTTTATCCAAGTTTGTGCCTGGACCACAGAAAGAATACCCTGGTAGATGCAATTCCCCTGGTTGTAAATCCAGGAGTTGTAAATTTACTTCCTGAAAAAACTTTTTTTATAACTCCTCCGAGTTTGTGTTTGGAGATAAATTGATTTTTTTTGAACCACACACCGAACATATACCTTTTTGTATAACCCTGTTATTTTTACTTTTAAAATGTGAAATATTTTTAGTATTAGTTTTCTATTTACATTTGAGACAATAATTCATTTATTTATGAGAAAAATTCCTACAGAGTGCAAAAACCTTTTTAGTTTACAACATGCACATTTGAATCTTGATTAATAAAACATAAAGAATCCTTAGAAATGCCTTCATTCTCTCCTCCATTTATTTAAGAAAAAAATGAAAAACTTTAATTATGAAAAAAAAAAGTCAATATCTTGTCCTTGAAAACAGTCTTGTCGAAAATATTGCTAATAGACTTGTCAATTCTTTGTTTTCCTCCTCGGTGGGTTGAGTTATTTTCTGTAATACCCCCAATCTTTTTTAAATCTCACTGGTTTCCATATTTTCGTATATATTCATTCTCGCTCTTTCTTCCCTCTCCTCCTTCTCTCTCTTCTCCTCTCTCTCTTCTCTCTCTCTCCTCCTTCTCTCTTTCCTCCTTCCCCTTCTTCTCCCTCTCCTCCTCTCTCTTCTCCCTCTCTCTTCTCTCTTTCCTCCTTCTCTCTCTTCTCCCTCTCCTCCTTCTCTCTCTCTCTCTCCTACTCCATCCTCGTCCCTTACTATCCTTGAATCGCTTACACCCCATAGAATATCATACATATATTCATCGGGATTTCTTGTCATTCCTGTCTCCAAAATAATATTTTTTACAACAAGATACCAATAAAATTTCTTTTGAATTTATAAAAGAGCCTTACGTTTTCTTAACTTTATAATTTTTTCATTATTTAAAATTCTAACTAAATCTAAAGTTGTCGGTTTATCAACATCAGCATAATGCCAATCTTTTATTGAAAATACCTCATTCTTGTGTTGCAGAACGTATTTATTAAAATAAAGAATACCCTTTTCTTGAAGGTATGCTTGGACACAGAAATGATAATTTTCTTGAAGTCTGCTTGCTGTCATTTATGTATTATAAATATTGTGACGTCCACGGGACTTGAACAGTCCCGCGAACGTAGAATGAGCCGAAACGATGGAGGCGGTTTATTTTTTATAACCCAAAGATGGCGGTTTTAATCGCTCTATCGCAAACGGGACGAGGAAGGTGGCACGAGTCGCTTTTCACTGAGTTAATAATGTTTATTTCTCTAACCAGAAATAATAAGACTCGGCAAGAGGAGGGATCCGGGGCGATTCGACGGGATGGTGGTGTGGGTTCGGGCGTGGGGAAAACACAAATAATTCCAATGGATATACAAATCTCAAACCCTCCAAGGCGCCAGGTACACACACACACACACACACACACACACACACACACACACACACACACACACACACACACACACACACACACACACACACACACACACACACACACACACACACACACAAAACGTAGCTGGTCCTCGTGGTCAGGCTGGCCCGTGGTGTAGGCGCAACAGTCCCTGGATTGAGCCGGACGAGCTGGCGTCGCGCTCGTCAGGGGCAGGAGACACCGTGGTGCTGTCGACCTCCTGGTGTCAGCCCAAGTCCGCTCACAGCCGCCAGGGAGCCAGTTCTGGCGCCAAGTTGCGAGCAGGAGAGGGAGGCAGGTCCGCCCGCCGTTCGACCCCGTACTCCGAGCCAGCAGAACCCCAGAGCCAACCGAGGTGAGGCACGAGGCACAGCATGGCCACGAGACACGATGAATCCAGGAACGAACCAGCGCAACAATGGAGCACGCTCCGAGCCCAACAGCCTCCACCAAACAAGGTTTTTCTTTATTAATCTTCTTCCTCCTCTCCTTTCCCCGAACAGAACCTTTTTATCCTCGAGTCCTCGTCACTTCCAATCGAGCCGTTTTATTGGCCCTCCGCCGTCGCCTTCCGCCAATTGTGATCACGGGGCGGAGCCATCCGCAGCAATGTCCTGTGACGTCACGGCAAGCCTCCAGGGAATACTAAAAGGGTTTACGCAGACACACTTACCCTAATCTGTCTCCCTATCTAATTACGTGACAATTATCATTTCCCCTTTGAAGAAATGGACATTTACTAGACAACTTATCACCACTGAATTGCTACTTATTACATCGAGATCCTGGTACACTCGAACAGCATGGCATACCTAATTAAACATCCTAATTACCCTTTGAATGCATACCCCCCCTCAGATGTAACACTGCCCCCTCCTCTGGTACCGCAGCTCCTGCAAGGTATATCACAGGAGCTACCATACCAGCCTTAACACTTACTGATTCACACCTAATTAACTTAACGAAATAAAGTAGGAGGGGCAATGGGCAGCGAGCCACAGCTAACTTACCTATCCTGCTTAATTCACTACCCCCTTATGGCCTTATCCTCGCCTAAACAATCATTCATTTTTTTATTATTTTATTTTATCACATGAGAGCACTGAGCGAAGTTGCACTCCATCTTCTGGATCATCGCTCTTGCCCAGCACTCTTCCAGTGATCTGGGGAGGGGAAACAAAAGGTTCCACAAAAACACAACACTTATACTTTACATTCCTACTCTAAGCCTTAAAGACACTATTCACAGGATATTTACACTTGACCGCGTCCCCCAGTGGATGCTAATAGACCCAGCGTTACCTGGGGAGCCAATTTTCAAATTTGCTTGACCCCAAAATTATGCGGACATCATGCCCTTGCTGCACATGTCAAGTTGTGCGGGATCGAGTGGGACTCACACATCTTCACAACACTCACACCATGGTCATCATCACATTTCTAGGTCATGGTCCCCATTTTAATAATGCAGGCTGAATCCCGTCATGGCCGTGGGATGGGTACCAACAAGATGATGGGGGCATCTCAGGTGCAACCATGCCCACAGGTAAGCTTTAGTCCAACCCGGACGTTTCTCCGCCCCACTCCCTTTGATTCCCACCCCCCTGGTAGCCATCAGCTCTAACCCCGTACAACACACTGGAAGGGGTCTCACTGGCTCCTCTGGCCTTCCTGGGTCGCCAAGGTCCTACCCGCCTTGGTCGCCCAACCAGACCCTCTCCTAGTTGCCTCCAGACACTGTCACCGTTAGCCACCAGGGGTGAATCTCCTTGAAGGGGGTCGCAATTCCCGCTCACCGTGAGCTTCAGTAATCCCTGCAGACAAGCACATCATCCCCACCCACAAAACCCACATGACTCCCCCACCCCATTGGACTTACATGTGACACCTGCATTTCTAACACTTCATCGACAATGACCTTCCCTGTTACCACACCATGTCCAATAAAAAATTCAATGTGTGCACCATACATTTCACTTCTTAACCTAAACAACTCACACAGCACTTCTCACCCGATCCACGCCCCAGCCATTGGACAGCCACTCGTGCCCGCTTTGTTACCAATTACCCACTGTCCCTATTGTCACTCTAAAACCCAGCAGAACTTACAAACCCATGCCAATTTTCCACAATTCACTATTTTCACCAAAGGAGGCACTTCGCCACAATCTCACCAGCCGAGCATGGCCGTATATGCTCAGCCCGATCTAGTCACCCCGACCACCGACAGTGATCTCCAGACTCGACCTATGAAAGGGCACCTCGGATAGACCTGGCGGTTCAGCAGGAGGATTCATCCTCTGAAACATTTTGGTAATGCCAATTTCTCCCAGCCCCCCTCCCTGATCCCGAATCTCCGCCTGTCGGACCGTCACCGATGGCTTCTCTGGCACCCGACCCGGCCGCCTCCACGAGGCCAGCCTGGCTGCGCACTCAGCCGCTCGGTGAACGGTGGGTCGATCCTGTAACTCCACTAGGGCTCGGACCTCAGGGTCAGGAAGAGCAGCTAAAAATTTCTCTAGTGCCAGTCTGTCCCATGCCTCCACTGTAAGGTCCCGATACGTGATCCTGACTGATTGGTAAATGTCCTGTGCCAGCTCCTGCACTGTCTCACCCGGCTTTAATATGCGGTGCTGGAGCTGGGCCCGCACCAGATCACAGTTTGCTGCGAACCCAAACCGACGGCTCAACGCCTCGCAAATGTGGGAGCTGGTCAACATCCCCTCAGCAATCACGTTTAACACATCTGCGGCTGGTCCCCGCAACGTTGCCACCAAATTCCCTGTACGTTCCCGCTCATTCCACCCGTTTAGTCGGCAAATGCACTCAAATTGCGTCAGAAAAGCTTCAACGCTCCCTGACCCGTCAAAATTTACCAGGGGGATCACTTTCCCGGTGGCCCGCTTCCCAGTTTCTCCCTTGTCCGAATCCAGCCCAGGGATCAAACACCCTTGTGGCTGCGTATCCAATTTCGGAGCCCACTATGGCCAAAGATGTTTTGTGGTGAGGTTCTCATGGGTCAATTTTGCCTCCTGTTCCAAACGTTGAATGGACCGATTCACCTCTTCCCTCAGGATCTTCTGGGCCCGCACAACCTCCTCCAAGGCTCCGTCGCGAGTTTTTAGCTGCTCCTCAACCAACCCGGACACTCTACTTACAAAAGACGGCTCCACCATGCCTTTATCCAAGTCTTCATCTTGGCTCATAATTTTTATCTTGTTCGTCCAAACGAGCCTCCAATCCTTTTAGCTCCTCCGCCAAATTCATCCCTTGCTTCCTCAGCTCTCCCCACTCTTCTACTTGCAGCTGCATACGAGCACCCACACAGGCACGATGACGTTCCAGGCCTTCATCCACTTTATCAACCCGAATGTTCGTTGCATCAATTTTATCTACCAATTTTTTTCGTATATTTTCCCCCTCCAATGTAATTTCTACCTTTGTTTCCTCCAATCTATCCTCGAATTTACTTTGTATTTCCCCCAATTGAACATCCACACACTCCTGCATCTCAGTTTTCATTTTCTCCATCTTTTCCCCCAATTCGTCCCTCATTAAATCAATCCGTGCACCCAACTGTTCCCCATTACCCCCAATTGATCTGTCATTTCTGCCCTCTGTGCCGTCATTTCTGCCCTCTGTGTCACGAATTGATTTGCCATTTGTGCCGTCATTTCTGCCCTCTGTTTCACGAATTCATTTTCCATGTGTGCCGTCATGTCCCCTCTTAAACGTTCCAACATTGTCTGGATCGATATCGCGCCGGTTTCCGCGGCGCTACCGGCTCCGTTACGGGCGATGAAGCACGGTCCCCGTTCGGAATGGGGGAGGTTCCAATCCTACCCCCGTCTCTCCCTTCTTCCCCCGACTCGCTGCCAGACACGTGGCCTTCCTCCTCAAACATCTGCACATCCGCCATGGTGCAGAAGTCCCATTTGCCGCCAATTAAATTTAATTTGAAAAATCCCGCCAAAATTTTCCCGCGCTCGCGCGCTTTTCTGTAGTAATTTTATATTCCAATTTGTGGCGAGATTTTAATCCTGGTATATTCTCCCGATACCAAATATAATTTAGAGGGGTTCGAACATCCAACACCCTGACACCAATGTGACGTCCACGGGACTTGAACAGTCCCGCTAACGTAGAATGAGCCGAAACGATGGAGGCGGTTTATTTTTTATAACCCAAAGATGGTGGTTTTAATCGCTCTACCGCAAACGGGACGAGGAAGGTGGCACGAGTCGCTTTTCACTGAGTTAGTAATGTTTATTTCTCTAACCAGAAATAATAAGAATCGGCAAGAGGAGGGATCCGGGGCGATTCGACGGGATGGTGGTGTGGGTTGGGGCGTGGGGAAAACACAAACAATTCCAATGGATATACAAATCTCAAACCCTCTAAGGCGCCAGGTACACACACACACACACACACACACACACACACACACACACACACACACACACACACACACACACACACACACACACACACACACACACACACACACACACAAAACGTAGCTGGTCCTGGTGGTCAGGCTGGCCCATGGTGTAGGCGCAACAGTCCCTGGATTGGCGCCGGACGAGCTGGCGTCGCGCTCGTCAGGGGCAGGAGACACCGTGGTGCTGTCGACCTCCTGGTGTCGGCCCAAGTCCGCTCACAGCCACCAGGGAGCCAGTTCTGGCACCAAGTTGCGAGCAGGAGAAGGAGGCAGGTCCGCCCGCCGTTCGACCCCGTACTCCGAGCCAGCAGAACCCCAGAGCCAACCGAGGTGAGGCACGAGGCACAGCAAGGCCACGAGACACGATGAATCCAGGAACGAACCAGCGCAACAATCGAGCACGCTCTGAGCCCAACAGCCTCCACCAAACAAGGTTTTTCTTTATCAATCTTCTTCTTCCTCCCCTTTTCCCCGAACAGAACCTTTTTATCCTCGAGTCCTCGTCACTTCCAATCGAGCCGTTTTATTGGCCCTCCGCCGTCGCCTTCCGCCAATCGTGATCACAGGGCGGAGCCATCCGCAGCACTGTCCTGTGACGTCACGGCAAGCCTCCAGGGAATACTAAAAGGGTTTACGCAGACACACTTACCCTAACCCGTCTCCCTATCTAATTACGTGACAATTATCATTTCCCCCTTGAAGAAATGGACATTTACTAGACAACTTATCACCACTGAATTGCTACTTATTACATCGAGATCCTGGTACACTCGAACAGCATGGCATACCTAATTAAACATCCTAATTACCCTTTGAATGCATACCCCCCCTCAGACGTAACAATATGTTAGAATAATATTATGACACGAAACACCTCCCCATCTACCCAAAGTTCAATCATTTTGTATTTCCCTACTTATTTTTATAATCTTGTTTTTTCTGTTTTCATGATATAAACTCGGGCAAAACCATCATTATATTTACCCTTATTAAATTGTTTTATTTGTTGTTTACTAATCGTGGCTCCACAACACTCATTCTCTATACCAAGTGGATAATATTCTTCCTTACGAGACTGATTTAATTGTTCCAGGTCTTTTAGGTCAATTTTAAATGACCAATTATACCCCAAATCATTCATATCATACCCCCATTGTTCTATTCTCATTCAAACGATACGCCCTTCTTTATAAAAATTTATTTTAATTCGAACTGTGAATTCTGTATGACCTGGTGATAAAATCAACACTTCTGTATCTTTGGAATACACGGCCGTTTTATTTAAGGATAGAAAATGTGATAAATCACTTAATCTCACCAAGTCATTCGCGTCAGTCGGGCTTGGACAATTTTTTAATTTATAAGCATTTTTCATATTAATATTTTTTTATACTATATTTATATTGTTCAGCCTGTACCTTTGTGTAATAATTTGATAAATCAATATCCAGTTCTTGGGATACACCAAAGATAGAAACATCTTTACCAACATAAGTCATTTATATTAGATTAAAAATAATGTCATAAAAAATTATATTTTTGTTGAGTTCAAATAACACATATAGACATAATTGACCACAACACTTGGAATTTAATTCTTGGACTTGAAATGTTTGATAAATACCATTCTGTAAGAATTCTATGACTTCAACAGGTGGTGGAAGACCAAAACTATCAAAATAATATTTGTCTTGACTCTTAAACATACAAACCCAATGAGAACCGTTCCCATTATTATCTTCGAAGTCCATAATAATATTCTTTGTATGTTTAGGCACGTTTGTTAATTCATCTCTCATACAAATAACCACATTATGAATTTTTAATGTCTTACAATATTTGACAAGTTGTAAATTTGATGTTGTATTCTTTCCAAATTCTTTAAACCACTCATCAATGCTCATTTATTTATTAGAAAGATATAATCCATTACCCCTTTTATTTAATTTTACACCTGCTTGTGCGATAGAAGAAAGCATATCTCCAACTAACAATCTAGCTTTATCAGGCAGACCGTCAAGTTTTTCAGCAAAATCTATAATTACACCACTTCCACTAATTTGTTTCTCCAACTCTTTGTTTTGTCTTTCCAATTATTTTTGAGCCCAGAGTTGAGCCTTCCTTTCATTGGCAGTTTTCACCGCTGTTGAAATAGCACCCGTCAATGCTCCATCCGCATTTAAACCAGCAAATAAAGGAATTATAAATGGGAGAAATCCTCCACTCGTCTCTCTTATTGAATATTTTTTCAATATCGGTTTTGTCATTTTAATTTTTAGTGAGCCAGTATCTTTCAAGATTTTAACCTGTTCTCTTGTGAGCAAAACATCAATTCTTACTGCTCCTTTTCTCTGAATTGTATTAACGTTAATCGTACAAGGCTTTTGATTTTGAACACAAGATGATAGTTCATGAAGATTGATTTGATCAACATCTTCCCCAGTTGGTACTTTGCCACTCATTTATTAAACAAAAAATTATGTGATACTAATCATAACACCATTATCTGTATTAATCTGTAATTCTGTTTCTTCCAAAAGCAAACAATATGCATCAACCTCTTCACTCTCTCCTCTTTCAATGTATAGGGAAGTATCCACTCCATTAGACTTTATAGTTTCCTTTTGAGCACTCAGGGCATACGCATGGATTGTATACAAACTTTTAAATGCTGTCATGTCCAAAATCGGTTCTTTATTTCCATTACTTTCACACACCATTTGGTTAAACTTGTATGCTTCAGCATAATCGTTTTTTCCCAATTAATTTCCAATCAATATCGTGGATAAAATGTTCCATCGCGAGAAACACGAAGTTGTTTCACCTTAGCATTATCACTCAATGCATTATTCTTATCAGTTGCAGTATCGCCATCTGTTTTTTAAAAAATGATCCACAGATATCGTGGCTTTCCTTCCAGAACACCCAAATTCCACGTGTAAGTGGTTTGGTTTCATTTAACGTGTTGACATCTTCTTTTGAGGTATTATACACTGAGTGGTTTCTTTGAGTTAAGTCTTCTATTCAACATCTCTTCTGTTCTAAGATTAGGAGTATATTCACTAATATAACAAACTCATTTCATCAATTACCCATTTATTCTGATCACCAAAAGCACTACCAACACCAAAAAGTAATCTATTTTCATTGTCATTCCTTTGTAGTTGAAATCTAACTTTAAGACCATAGAGAACTTTATCATGTTCACAAAATCCAAATATACCTTTAAGAGGAACTGCCACAGTAAAACTCTTAAATGCTTTTGCATCATCAGTATACGTTCCTTTCCTTTGAGTATATCCAGGGTCTGTGGTTGTTCCCGTTGACATATCAGGAATAAAACCTTCGACAGCCGCTTTCCCATTCCATCACTGAATGTATATAGTGTAAATTTAATCATTTCAGATACAGCAGAGACAAAATATACTGCTGTAACTTCTTGTGTTCCAATGTACAAATGAACACTATCAAACATTTTCCAGAAGAAATCATTAACGAGTGTAGCGTTTGTGTTATTCCCAGCCTTAGTGAATTGAAATGGACACAACAAGAATCTTTCGGGTGGATTCAAATAGGTTTGTTGATTATTTATTTCAAAACTTTTGGTACCATTTGCATTCCAGTCTGTTCCAGTTATTGCATTTACCTTGAGGTAATCATTTTTAGTGGAGTTTGAGATGACAATGGTATCATCCAAATCATAGATACGATCAATTTCTTCCATACTTGTATTTATTTTGGAAAAAAGATGTTAAAACTTTTGAAACCATGACCCAAGTAGTGGAATTATTTTCTGTCGTTCTTGGGGAGACAAATGAGTTTTGCCTTTCTTAATTTCTTTGATTGCTTGTCATTTATGAGATTCTTTTTGGGCATCTTTTATGCGCTTTGCAGCACCTGCGACATTTCCCACAGCAGAAGCAGTTGAACCAATAAGGTCTTTATGTTTCAGAATCATTGAACCGATACCCATTAGAGTATCAAATATCCCATCTCCTCTAAACTGATGTCCTGCACCCCTTTGTCTCTTCGGTTTATAGTATCCTCTACCAAGATACATACCTTCACCCTTGTAGTATGGGGAAAGGAACATCCCATCCCCTGTAATTATTTTATATTTTCCCAACTCGTGTTTCCTCACAATAACCATCGTATTTATTTATTGGAAAACTTCACGTATGTGAATTCTGATGGACACAACTTCTCCATTAAAAGAAATCATACGATTATCTTGGTCGGTTATCCTAAAATTTACTCTCAGTATGGATTTTCCTGACACAGCGAGATAAGCCAGATTTTTGGGTTCCATATTGAATTTATAACCAATTGGGGTTGATTATGCGCTGAATGAAAATATTGTATTTGTTTTTATTCCATCTTTATAAGCGACATCAATCAAATCACAGTGAATTAATACCGAATTTATTCCTGAGGATATTTGAATGACATTATCACTGTAAAACGTCCCATTGGTTTCTCTCTTTTTTGAGGAGAAACCCAATAACTCTCGAAATGAATTATATATTGTGAAATCAACCTTGTAGTTATTTTTAAGTTTAATCGTTTATTTTGAAGTATGTTTTTGAATTTCTATAACAATATTTTTTGGTTCATCACCCTGTTCTTTCATAAGACGAACAATTTCGGAAGAAATTTTAGAAATCTCATATGCTCCGGGTGAAACTGTTATCGTTTTGTATCCACTTCCCAGATTATAACGAAACTTGTCATTTTTCTCAGTTATATTAAATAAATTATTATAAGTTTCCATGGACAATAAAGATGCCTCATATTCTTTTGTTAGGTCAAGTTGTAGTGGGTATGGAAATGGAAATGTGTGTTCGCTTGCTGTGATATTAAAACTAAGGATTGTGCTTCTCATCTTATTTAATATGAGATAAAATGGCTTTTAATTGCGATTTATTAATTATTTTATGTTCATCAACTGGTCTAAAATGGCTGATGCTTCATTCAAACAATTGTTATTTCCAGCCTTCTTACTACCTAACAACAATAACAGTCCATAAACTAATTGCGATGGGTCATTTGGAAGAAAACTAACACCTGAACCAAGGATACTTAAAGCATGAATAACACTGGTCAACAATTTTTTACTTTCTGAATGTTGTCTAGATTTCTACAAGTGAATTAGGGTATTCTGGCACTGCTGAATCAGGAAATGGCATCCGTTTCTCTCCATCAGGTCAGGTTTTTGTGCTAAGTTGATTTGAAAAAATCAGATCTTGTGACAAAATCAATTACATTTTTGTGGCATTATCAGCTGATTTTTGTCAACACATATCATCCTACACATGTTTTTAAGAAAAAAAAATGTTTTGCCAACAACATTTATTGATTACATGATAGAAACATCGATTACTGTCATCTGAATGGTGGGCATTGATAAAGGTAAGTACAAGTAAATTGCATGTTGCGTCACCACTGTTCAAACTTCAGGGCTTGAACTTCCGTTTCTTCGAACTCCTGGAATGTTCAGCGGCAGGGAGGTCTCTCTTCAGATTCCAACAGTAGTCAGCCATCATGACTGCGTCCCAGCGACCCTGATACCTGGTCTCCATCTCCTTCATGTCCTGATGGAATCTCTCCCCCTGCTCGTCACTCATTGAACCCAGGTTCTCAGGAAACCGGTTCATATGTGAAAATAGGTAGTGCATCTTGATGCTCATGTTGCAGCCCAGGTTTCTGAAAGCAGTCAGCATGTTGTTGACAAGTTCTGCGTAGTTTCTGGCCTTATTGTTGCCAAGAAAGTTCTTCACTACCAAAACAAATGTCTTCCACGCTTCCAGTTCCACTTCGTTCATTGAGTTTTTGAACTCTGGATCTCTGATGAGCTGACGGATCTGAGAACCATCAAAGATGCCAGCTTTCAACTTCTCCATGGTCAATCCTGGAAAAGCCTGGCACAAGTAAGTGAAGCAGTCACCATCTTTGTCCAGAGCCTTGGTGAACTGCTTGATTAAGCCGAGCTTGATGTGCAGCGGTGGGAAGAGTATTCTGTCTCTGTCCATCAGAGGGTCGTTGATGACGTTCCTTTCTTTGCATGGCACCAATTCCTCCCGCACAGGCCAGTCCTTCTTCGTGTAATGCTGAGCACGGTCCCTACTATCCCTCATGCACAGAAAACATGGGTACTTGGTGAAGCCAGACTGTTGTCCCAACAAAAAGTTCACCATCTTCAGGTCAACACAAATAAACCACTTATGCTGATCATAACCAATTTTCTCCAGCACGTACTTCACCGCTTCATACTTCTCCTTCAGTGTAGTCGAGTGAGCGATGGGTACAGAGGCAAACTGGTTGCCGTTGTGTAGCAGAACACATTTCAGTGATCGCTTGCTGCTGTCAATGAACAGTCTCCAATCTTTGGGTTCGTACTGTGGCACTCCAAGCTTGAGCAGAAGCTGCGCAATATCAGCACAGTACACCAAGTCCTTCTCTTCAGAGAAAAAACGGATTATTCATCTGCATCTCTCTGATTATTCATCAGAGAAAAATCTGCCCCATTAACTTTAGTTTTGATCCACGAACTTTATGCTTTGCCTCACCAATTTTTGGAAGATTTTGAGGTTTTATGACTTCAAACTGATCCCTTTTCGACATAATCACCCAGAACTATCGTACCTGAATACTTCTTGTCATTAAAATAATTATTTCCAATCAAAACAATTATTTGACATGACATTTTACCCCCACCAACTTCTTCTAAAATGCTCCACACATGCGTACATGTGAACAAAAATGTAAAAAACGACATGTGGCCATATCTCAAAAACTTGACCTGATTGAACAAAACTAATGTAAGTTTTGGATTCAGCGCATCAGATTCGTCCTAAATCAGCTTAAAAAATGCAGACAACAAATTTGTTGTTGACCAGTGTAATATGTTTCTCCTTCTCATTCTTCCTACTTTTACCAGAAAGACTAACCCTATAATCAACAGAGTTCAGCAGATCAATATATACTCTATCATCATTATTTTCCTCATCCAATGGTTTATCAAAATACTTTGATTCATTCTTCACAGTTGAAGCTTGTCTTCCATCTTTTGTGAGAAGAAACACTAATCTGGGGGTGAGTTTAATGGGGGGTTGAGCAGACCACAATAACCTTAATTCATCATTAAATATCAATACCTTTTCTTGAACAAGATGAAATATTGATGGTTGTTCTGTTGGAATGAGTCCTGCTTTGGTTTTTGATTCCGCTGAATATTCATTGTTTTGAAGAGCATTCACAATATAAGCAGGGGGTGATTAATCTCTTCCAGTTGTTGAAATAATCCTTCATCATCATATTCTAATTCCCCGAAATTCTCAAATTCTTCCTTCGTCATTTGACTGGAATCTTTTATCATTTGAAGTTTTTTAGGAGTATATTCTATTGTGGGAACTGTGGAAACATCTATAATTTTTTTTGGAAGTTTTTAAAAGTGGTTTAAAAAATTTCTCTTGTTTTCTTTCAAATGCTTCTTCACCCGTTAGTTTCTGTCTGCATTTCTTCTTTATGTCTTCCTCTTGTTTTACAACTTTTGAAACCAACTCTTGATGTTCCTTAAATATTCTTGCTCTTTCTTTCACATCCATTTATTTATTGGAAAATATCATTTTCAATGGAAATATCTCATCTTGTTTCACAACAATACATTTATATTTTTCAGTCGTGTGCTTCATGTAATCCCCAAATTCCTTTTTACGACATAATGTAGAACAATTATCTCTCCAAAAATTGTTTATATGTATTGAATTTAACTTGAATAAAATAAAAGTATTAGCATTGTTTCTGATGGAATGACGAGGAAGTTGAAAGTATGATTGACAAGGTAAATACAATTACAAGAAGAATGTCTCCATCTTGTGTAGTAGCTGTCCATTACCGTTTGATTTCTCTCATTAACAGAATCATCAAAGATAACGAGGTTCTTTTTTGATTTATCCAAATCTTGGGGAGACGGTATATCATCCGTATTATCACGAAGAATCCAAGTTATCGGTTTTGATTTCTTTTTATGTCTTTGTGTATCACAAAATAGTTGTATTATATCTTCAATGTTATAATCATTTCGGTTTTTTTGAAGTTTATTTTTTTATTTTTTGAAGATTTTTATGATTGTTAAATTTTATGTTATTTTCCCAAATGGGTAAAAAATCATTCATTAATATATTTGGAAAACAGGTTATTTAATTTATTATTGGCTTTTTTAGAAACTCGATATTATATCCGAAGTTCGGGTTTAATTTCAAGGTAATACTTTATTTTATTTTTGCAATATCTTGTGTTGATATTTCCCTGAAAATCACATCCATGAATAATATATATAACAACAATCCTTTGAACATTTCTCTAATACGTTAAGTTTCTTCCCTTGTAAGGAAAGGTGTGTTATCACCCTCATACTTTACATTCATTTCTCTAATCAATCTTGTTAAGTAATTCATTTTTGGTGTAAATCTAAAAGAATTATTTTCTTTTTATATTTTTTATTGTCATTAATTAGAAGATAATCACAGAATATACATTGATGATAGGCTTTTGACTCTGTGTTTAATCCCCGTCTTTCACACGTAGGACAATTCTAAGTAAAGAGGAAATTCTGATTAAAGATGTAATTCTGATTAAAGAGGGAATTCTAACTGGAGAGGAAATTCAAACAAGGAATGGAATTCAAAGTAAAGAGAAAATTCTTACAAGTAAGGGAATTTATCCTCATGATTATATGGATTCATTTATGAGATTTAAAGAAACACAACTTCCTTCAAAAGAAAGTTTCTATAATAACCTTTATGAAGATGAGATAAATGATCAGGAATATAAACACGCGCAAGAAATTTGGAAAATATTTAAGATAAAGAACCTTGGAGAATATCATGATTTGTATCTAAAAACAGATGTTTTATTGTTTGCTGATGTGTTTGAAGCTTTTAGATCACTTTGTCATCATAAAAATTATTATGGATAAGATCCTGCCCACTATTTCACAGCTCCTGGTTTAGCTTGGAGTGCAATGTTGAAAATGACAAAACAAGATATAGATTTAATAAGTGATGTAGATATGCTTTTGATGATTGAGAAGTCTAAGAGAGGTGGAATATCACAAGTATGTTGAAAAAGATATGCTAAAGCAAATAATAAATATCTTCCAAATTATGATAGTGAAAAAGATTGTAATTATTTGATGTATTTTGATGCTAATAATTTGTATGGATGGGCAATGTCTCAATCTCTGCCTTATGGTAAATTAGAGTGGGTGGAAGAAAAGGATTATGAAAAGGCTTTGATGAATATTGTTATTTCTTCTCAAGAGGAATTGAATGACGAAGAAGAAGGTTATTATTTTGAAGTTGATTTGAGGTACCCGAGTGATCTTCATAATAAGCATAAAGACCTTCCTTTTGCATGTGAGAAAGAAACCCCAAAGAAAGAATGGTTAAGTGATTATCATAAAAGTTTTAATATGAAAGGCAAATCAACAGAAAAGTTATTAACATTCTATGATAAAGAGGGATATGTTTTGCATCAGAGAAGCTTGAAACAGTTTTTGAGAGAAGGATTGAGAGTTGCTAAAATTCATAGAGTTTTAAAATTTAAACAAAGTCCTTGGATGAAAAAGTATATTAAATTCAACAAAGATAGGAGAACAAATACAAAAGTAAAATTTGAAGGGGAATTCGAAAAATTGATGAATAATGCTGTCTTTGGAAAGACAATGGAGGATGTTAGAAACAGGTAAAACATTAGATTTGCAACATCTTGGAAAGAAGCTTCGAGGTTGATAAATAAACAAGTTTTAAAAGAGAAGAGGTTTTTTCAGAGAACTTTTCTGTTATTCATATGGAACAGGAAAGTATTGTAATGGATAAACCAATTTATATTGGAACAGCAGTTCTTGATTTATCAAAGATATTGATGTATGATTATTTGTATAATGGCTTAAAGAAAGAGTATGGTGAAAATGTTTCATTGTTGTAAATGGACACTGATAGTTTTATCCGAGATATAAAAACTGATGATGTTTATAATGATATGAAGAAAAATATTGGAGTATATGATACAAGTAATTTTAGTAAGAAGAGTGAGTTATTTTCAAAAAAGAATGAAAAGGTTATTGGTAAGTTTAAGGATGAGTTGGGTGGAAACGTAATGAGTGAGTTTATTGGATTGAGAGCAAAGGCATATGCTTATAAGTTTGGTGATCAGATTGATAAGAGGTTGAAGGGAATAAAGAAATATGTAATGAAGAAATCAATAACTTTTAGAAATTATTATAATTGTTTGAAGAATAAGAAAGAAGAATATAGGAAAATGAATACAATAAGAAGTTATAAACATAAGATATATAGTGAAGAAGTAGATAAAAAGGCATTAGGAGACTTTGATGAGAAGAGATTAATTTTAGATAACGGAATAGATTGTGTTCCATATGGATATTGTATGATAGAGTGTATAGAATAGATTGTGTTTTAACGATGGGAAGATGGGATAGGGTTTTTGAGGGCTTCCGCCGTGTTTTTTCACAATATATAAATGGTCAAACCAAGTATTAATCAAACTAAAGAGTGGAGAAAATCTCAGTCTTGGTATATAAATGGAAAACATAATGAATGTGAAAAATATCAAATAAGTCTTATTGAAAAAATAACTAAAACAAAGGTAAATAAAACAAATAAGCGAATCAATTAAAAAACTAGTAAGTTTGAGGATGTAAAGAAATAAAAATATCCTTGAATGGACTGAAAACTTTGATGGTTATCAATTGAACAATGGAAAAACAATTTACTATAATCTCAAAATGATATGTGGCTCAGGAGGTGGTCAAACAAGAGCATTAAGAGAAGTTTATCATTTCGTAATGGCACAAAAGGGGTCACTTAAAAAATATAAAGATTCAAATGTTTTATTTTAAAATAGTTTAGATGGTGATTATTGTGCAAAGAAAATTGAAATATTGAAGGAATTTGAGAATGAACAAATCTTTATGGGTTCAATGAGTGAGCGAAACAATATGCATTGGTTATTTGAAAAAGAGTGCCCCTCGGCTTGCATGTTTCAGATATTTCTTTAGAATCACCTTTAACAAATCACATTACTACTTTACTACTTGAACAAATCTTTTTCTTATTGCATTGGTTATTTGAAAAGAGTGCCCCGAGATTAAAAGGGGAGACAAATAAATATACCTTGGGATAAAAAGGGGGTTATTTTTCGGGGGAAAAAAAAATGAATCACTGAAAATTCCCCATTCACTTCCGTGGGGAAAAGTGAGCCAGAATCAGTATATTCACCCTACTGCTGCAGACCGGTCAGAGTGCCATGATGACCCCTGTCCACCGTCGAAAATGCCTACAATGGGCATGCGAGCATTGGAACTGGACCTTGGAGCAGTGGAAGAAGGTCGCCTGGTCCGATGAGTCCCGTTTTCTTTTCGATCACGTGGATGACCGTGTGTGTGTGGGCTGTTTACCTGGGGAAGTGATGGCACCAGGATACACTGTGGGAAGACGACAAGCCGGTGGAAGGAGTGAGATGCTCTGGGCAATGCTCTGCTGGGAAACCCTGGGTCCGGCCATTCATGTGTACGTCAATTTGACACGTGTCACCTACCTAAACATCGTTGCAGACCAGGTACACCCCTTCACCGCAATGGTATTCCCTGATGGCAGTGGCCTCTTTCAACAGGATAATGCGCCCTACCACATTGCACACATTGTTCATGAATGGTTTTGAGGAACATGATGAAGTGTTCACGGTGTTGCCCTGGCCTCCAAATTCTCCAGATCTCAATCCGATTGAGCATCTGTGGGATGTGCTGGACCGACAAGTCCGATCCACAGCGGCTCCACCTCGCAACTTGCAGGACTTGAAGGATCTGCTGCAAATGTTTTGGTGCCAGATACCACAGGGCACCTTCAGGGGTCTTGTGGAGTCCATGTCTCGGTGGGTCGGCGGTGTTTTGGCGGCACAAGGAAGACCAACAGTATTTTCGGCATGTTGTCATGTTTTGGCTCATCTGTGGATATATATATATATATATATATATATATATATATATATATATATATATATATATATATATATATATATATATATATATATATATATCAACATACATATATCTAAATATATATCTATATACATATATATATATACATATATCTATACATCTATACATATATCTATACATATATATATATACATATATATACATATATATATATATACATATATACATATATATATATATATATATATATATATATATATCTATACATATATATATATATATCTATACATATATATATACATATATACAAATATATACATATGTATATATATATATATATATATATATATATATATATATATATATATATATATATATATATACAAATATACATATATATATATACAAATATACATATACAAATATACATATATATATATATATATACATATATATATATATATATACAAATATACATATATATATATATATATATATATATATATATATATATATATATATATATATATATATATATATATATATATATATATATATATATATATATATATATATATATATATATATATATATATATATATATATATATATATATATACAAATATACATATATATATATATATATATATTCAAACATACATATATATATATATATATATATATATATATATATATATATATATATACATATATATATATATACATACATATATATATATATATATATATATACATATATATACATATATATATATATATATATATATATATATATATATATATATATACATATATATATATATATATATATATATATATATATATATATATATATATATATATATATATATATATATATATATACATATATCTCTACATATACATATATATATATATATATATATATATATATATATATATATATATTTATATATATATATATATATATATATATATTGTTGTGGTTACCAAATTCGCAAACCACCATTCAGGTCCCTTAGGTGAGGTATCTCGGTAAGTATGTGTGTAGTTAGGCCCAAACCCGTTGTCTAGTGGGAATGCATGTCATTTATGCGTGCTGCGACTCTTCAGGATAGGCGTTTTTCTTTTACTATCTTTATTTTGGACCAACCGCCATTGTTACCACCACCAACCACAACATCAACCACCCACCGCGGCGCCGCTTCACGTCACACCTCGCAACCGTCGCATCGCCACCGTTCTTGCGCCGCTTGTGGGTACCGGTGTTGGACTCGTGCAGGGCGCGCGCCGAACAGCGTGTACAAAACCACGGATTTTCCGCTTCAAAAACGGATCAAAAACGACACACGCCCACTTTTGTTCCGTCCAATCGGTGAGCGAGGGGCGATTTGGCCCCGCCTCCAGGGCGTTGGAGGGCGATCGCTATATGCAAATTTATGGATCAAAATGCATTCACGCCCACTTTTTCTCGGGCCAATGGGGAGCGAGGTGAAAGGTCGAAGGCAGGGGGTCAAAGATGAGAGAGCGAAGCCATGGGGCTTATATAAGCGACCGCGTTCGTCAGTAGAGCCAGAGGTAAGACTTCGCAGTCGGTGGAGTTGGGAAGAAGAAACAAGAAGGAGTTGGTCGTCGTCGTGTGCGTTGGAGTCGGAGCGAAGGGGACGGAGCTGTGGAGAGGCGGCGAGGGCAGACGAGGGGGTGCTCGCGTCGTGCCGGGAGCTGCACACCAGGGAGGCCGACGGCGCGACCTGGCCGAGGTGGAGACGCTCGTCGCGGGACTCGAGGCAGAGTAGAAATCCTCCCTTCCCCCGAGCATCAGCAACCCCCTCCTGTTTCCCCCCACGCTGAGATAGTGCGACCAAGGGGGCCCCTTTCCCACCCCCTACCAGACACTGTCCGCGAGGCCCGCGGAGTTGAGGCACCATCCGCCGCTCCGCGTCTCATCACCAGACGGGTAGGCCCGACCCGGTCTTGGCCTCAGGCCCGCCTCATCTTTGAGGGTGTTCTTTTTCTTGGTTTTGGGTATGTGTTGTCGGCGCCGTCTGTGAAGTGGAATTGTATAAGTGTTGCCGTGTGCTCGCGTAATCGGTATTAGATCTGCATTGTCGCATTTGCTTTTTGTGTAAAATTGCATTGTGTTTCTTTTCCTTTTCTATGTGCTTTTGGTGGAATTGAATATGTGTGCTTTCCGTTCATCGCGAATAAATGTGCTTTGTGTTGAACTGTTTCCCGCTTCGCTTCGTCATTTCCTTCATTGAATCCTCATCTTGCTTCACGTAAAGGGTTGGTAGTGGGCTGAATACGCCCGATAATTAATCGAACCGTCGAGGCCGACGATAACACCGCTCGGTGATCCCGATAGTACGGAACGGGTCGCTTAAGTGGCCCGTGTCCGAAGTCGACCTGCGGCGAGGTGCGATCGCCCGGTCTACCCTCCGTGTGGGTACTTAGGTAGGTCGAATTTGGCGAGCAACCCTATCCCACGCGGGGGCTGATTGGCTCGATCGCGGTGAGACCGAAAGGTCCACCCGTGATTGGTTCCCGGCGTTGGTCCGAGAGGGTCACGACTGGATTGTCCGTCCGGTGGGCGACGTGCCGCGATTCGAGTTACGTGGCCGTCCGCACGCCGGCGGGCGCGAATACCGTAACACTTGTGTCAGGTCGTGCGATACAAATCCATCGCCCTCCTCGCGGCACTGGTATCGGAGAACAGGAAAACGGGCTCTCCTGTCTCCAATTAAATTCACGGGAATCGGTCCAGGGGTGAGAGAAGCGACCCCCGATTCCCTCCAAATTACGAGCGAGCGAAATTGTGGAGGCGGGTAAAAAAATAATTCGGGGAGCGTGTTGGGCGAGGGTCGTGACAGAGGAATCGACGGTGACCAAAAGGGAAAAATTAAATGGGGAGACCAAAACGTGTGAGACGAGACACGAGCTGACGACAACGGAAATAATAGTGGAGACAAGGGAGGTAAAGGGTGAAGAGTTGGCAGTGACGGTAGCCGGGAAGGGAACGATAGAGGAGAGACTGCACGGTGAGGACGGGGTAAGTGACGCACACACACACGGAGGTAGTGGAGGACAATGGGGGTGAGCTCGCGGAGCGTGTAGAGACCCAGTGCGAGCACCTGGATGGCCTCCTCCAGGAACGAGGGGAGGGAGTATGCCCCCTTGAGGCGAGTCACGACCAGGTGAGTTCGGTCGTGCTTTGCGAGGTTGAGGGGACGGGTGCTGTGGACAGGTGCACGGAGAGCTTGGGGGGTATAGAGGCCCCGGAGACCCTTATGGGGACACGAATCCCCAGTGTGGTTGTCCCTGTGTGTGTGGTGCAAGGTGTGAGTGCGTCCCCGTGTGTGGAAGCGACCCCGTGTGTGAGTGGTGTGGTGGCGATGGTGCCGGAGTACGTGCTTCCCAGCACGCCGTGTGTGGGTGAGGCACCGTGTGTGAGTGAGGCCGTGTGTGTGGATGAAACGGCCAGTGTGGATGAGGCACCGCGGTTGAGTGCCCCCGCGTGTATGAGTGAGGCACGGTGTGTGAGTGAGGCACCGCGGGTGAGTTCCCCCGCGTGTGTGGGTGAGGCACCGTGTGTGAGTGTCGCCGTGTGTGTGGATGAGGCACCGCGGGGGAGTTCCCCCGCGTGTGTGAGTGAGGCACAGTGTATGAGTGAGGCACGGTGTGTGAATGGAGCACAACGTGTGAGTGGTATGGGTTATGCAAGGGAGACCGTGTGTGTGAGAGAGCGGTATGTAAGGGAGATGTCGGTTGGCATGCGGGATCACGCAGCCGCGTCTCCCGGGGTGAATGTAATGGTATGGAATGTGAGCGTCGTTACACGCGGGAGTGCGTGTGTGGAATGGAGGCGACGACGACCACATGTGAGTAAAGAAAGCCGAGCAGCGGCTGTAGTTGTTTCGGGGACCGTGCCGGGTTCACCCAGCAGTGAGCACGAGGTTTGTGCTGTGCAACGCACGAGACCGCCACGTGCTCGCTTGCGAGAGTGAAGTCCCGGTCCGGAAACGCACGCGGTGGATTTGCCGATCCCGCGGACGGACAAAGTTTAGGCAGGATTATGGATTTGGACCGGACGGGTTCTCCACGCGATCGTGTGTGTTAAGCTCCAACGGGCAAAGCACATGTGTTCGCGTGGGGAACCCATCGAGACGTGGGGCTTGTGTTTTTTTTTATGCGCACGGTAAAGCCATGGCTGCACGTGGGGTTGGAATCCGGCAGGAGGGGTATCTCTGCCGGATGGTACCGTCCAAGGAGGGACGAGGAACACGTGCAGCTGCATGACGTCACGGGCAGGTGCAAAGTGCGCGAGTTGCCGCGCTGGTGATGCGCATGAAAAATAAATAAATAAATAAAACAGTAAGCCTCACTTTCGGGTGCACAGGATTCCTGGGCAAGGGGTGGAAGACCCCCTTACCCTGGGCACAGGATGGAAACTAGTTAGGGGGAAGGGTTAGCTTAGCTAGACCGACTCCATGGGGCAGGGGTAAGTCCTCATGGAGTCCGTGGAATGGATTAGTTAGAGGGATGATAGCGAGATTTAGGTTGGGAAAATGGAAATTATTAATGGGATTATTTGGAGACAGAGACAGACTTGTGGATGTGTAGAGGGGACGTAGTTTAGCTACGTAGTGTTAAAAGGAACGTGCTGTAGTTTAAGGGACGACGTGGGAGCACGAGTTAGTTAGGGGATGTAGTTGGGAGGATGGCAGAGTTCAGCGGTGTGTGTGTTGAAGAGTTGTGGGTTGTGAGGTGAGTACGTGTACATGTTGAGTGAGTGAGGCCAGCGGGTCTGTGTGTATGGAGCGAATGGGGAATGCATGGTGCGATGAGTGATTGGGGGGAGGAGTGACTCCCGCCCAAGGGACCCCGGGGTCAGTGTAGATTGAGTTAGCTGGGTTAGTCAAATTGAAAAATGGAGGTCGTTTTGTTGTTGGTGGGAATGTAGGCTCGAAACCCATTTGGAGGGGTGCAGGAGCCCTGTTGACGGGCTTGGGAGCGTGGCTGCGAAAGGTGAGTATCGCTGAGTGGGTACCCCGGGCACCAGGCTAGTCGGCCGCGGTAGGCCATGGGCCCATGGGGGGCCGGGATAGAGTAGTGGGCACGGGTGCGCCTGCTTGGTGCGGGGGCCCGGGGCGCCATGAGCCGCGTGGGCAGTGTTGTGGGCACGGGTGACCCTCGGAAAGGGGCCCGGGAGGCCGGCCTGCCACGTGTGCGTTTCAGGGGAGGTGCCATGGGGGGCACTCCCCGGTGTGAGGGAGCTGGTAGGCTCGGAGGCAGTGTAGTGCCCGGGGGTGCCATAGCGGGAGAATCGGCAGAGGGTCGTGCCTGCCAAAGGGAGCCACGTGTCCCAGCCAGGAGACCGTGTGAGGGCATGGAGAGAAAATTGGGGGGGGCGAGGCCCGAAATTGTAAGGACACCAACACAGGCGACGGGAATCTGGGTTGTTAGAACCAATAGTTTAAGCGAGAGGCGCTTGTTGAAAGCCCCGGGGTAGTTTAACAGTTAAATGGTTAGGATAGATTAGGAGATGTACCCCTCCGCACCATCCATCCCCTCGCTCTCGTTGTGGGCCGCTGGACCCACTTTGGTTATAGATCGCTGAACTCTGGGGAGGCCATTCTGAGGCTTCGTTGGGCCTCGGCACAGGACGCTAGCTCTCCCTTATTCCCCTCCGGGAAGGGAACGTAGGGGTTGGGAGTAGGCTCGGTGACAGGATAGGTTAGCCGAACAAAGACGATAAAGGGGGTTAGGGGACGATTTATAGTGGGGAAGTAAAAATAAAAAAAAATAAAAAAAAAGTTGGGGCTAAATTGGTTTTTCACAAATTAAGGGAGTGGGTATGTACAGTGACAGGCAAAGGCGATAGGTTGGGAGGGAGACAGGTAGGTAGG
Organism: Eptatretus burgeri; assembly: GCF_056783735.1. Classification (NCBI taxonomy): domain Eukaryota; kingdom Metazoa; phylum Chordata; class Myxini; order Myxiniformes; family Myxinidae; genus Eptatretus; species Eptatretus burgeri. The sequence goes on along the minus strand of NC_140964.1, from coordinate 108,754,673 downwards.
TCCGAGCCCACCTTCCAAGTGGCCAGCACCACCGCACTACTTCCACCAACCTCCACTGAACGGCAAAGGCTGGCCAGCTTCATCTGTTGGCTGCGTTGCTGCAAGGCAAAGGCCGGCCCACTTCGTCTGCAGCTGCTGTGCTGCAAGGCCTGTGCCGGCCCACTTCATCTGCCGGCTGGCTGTTTTGCTGCAAGGCCTGTGCCATCAGCTGGCCGTGTTTTGCTTCAAGGCCTGTGCCGGCCACTTCATCTGCTGGCTGTTTTTCTTCAAGGCCTGTGCCGGCCAGTTCATCTGCCGGCTGTGTTTGCCTGCAGCGGCCTTCTTCTGCGGGCTGTGTTTGCCTGCTCACCTTTGCCATGCCATGCCCACTGCACATGTTCACCAGCCCCGTTCAATTTTTGCTTTGCCCCCCCCTCCTGTTCATTTCCATGTGCGCCAGGATCCGCATTGCAACAGTTTGCAAGCTGCAAGAACTGCCCTGTTGGCAGCTACGGCACGGAGACTGCATTTGTGCAGCCCATGCACCGTTGTGGTTCACTGAGTTCAATTCAAACCATTCATCCATCCATTCGTTGTGTTCATTGCGTGTGCCACTTGAGCTGGCACGGAGACTGCGTTTGTGCAGCCCATGCACCGTTGTGGTTCACTGCGTTCAGTTCAAAAGGGAAGGCCTTGGACTGCGTGTGAGCAGCCAGCCACGTTCCCTGTCACCTGCATTGTTTTGAGCCAGAGACTGCATGTGGGCAGCCTGGCTCCCTGCTAACTGCTTTCTTTTTGCAGGGTTCATTGATCCTGGGCCATGGTTTAGTGTAAAATTTGTAAGTTAAGGTTAAGATGTACTGTAAATATGAGTGCGCCCCCGGCATGTCTGTCTAGCGCCGGCAATTTTATTTGTCGTCCGTGTGAGTGAGTTTGTTTAGGTAGTTACGCAGCCCTCGGGTTATTTATTTTGGGGACACGAATACCATGAATGTCGCACTCAGGGATCCGTAGGTAAAATGTACTAGGGGAAAACTACACATGATGGCACACGAGAATTTGACGACTCGGGACGAGTCTGTAAAAAGGGGAGGGGGTAGTGTTGTGGTTACCAAATTCGCAAACCACCATTCAGGTCCCTTAGGTGAGGTATCTCGGTAAGTATATGTGTAGTTAGGCCCAAACCCGTTGTCTAGTGGGAATGCATGTCATTTATGCGTGCTGCGACTCTTCAGGATAGCCGTTTTTCTTTTACTATCTTTATTTTGGACCAACCGCCATTGTTACCACCACCGACCACCACATCAACCACCCACCGCCACGACCTTCACGTCACACCTCGCAACCGTCGCATCGCCACCGTTCTTGCGCCGCTTGTGGGTACCGGTGTTGGACTCGTGCAGGGTGCGCGCCGAACAGCGTGTACAAAACCACGGATTTTCCGCTTCAAAAACGGATCAAAAACGACACGCCCACTTTTGTTCCGTCCAATCGGTGAGCGAGGGGCGATTTGGCCCCGCCTCCAGGGCGTTGGAGGGCGATCGCTATATGCAAATTTATGGATCAAAATGCATTCACGCCCACTTTTTCTCGGGCCAATGGGGAGCGAGGTGAAAGGTCGAAGGCAGGGGGTCAAAGATGAGAGAGCGAAGCCACGGGGCTTATATAAGCGACCGCGTTCGTCAGTAGAGCCAGAGTTAAGACTTCGCAGTCGGTGGAGTTGGGAAGAAGAAACAAGAAGGAGTTGGTCGTCGTCGTGTGTGTTGGAGTCGGAGCGAAGGGGACGGAGCTGTGGAGAGGCGGCGAGGGCAGACGAGGGGGTGCTCGCGTCGTGCCGGGAGCTGCACACCAGGGAGGCCGACGGCGCGACCTGGCCGAGGTGGAGACGCTCGTCGCGGGACTCGAGGCAGAGTAGAAATCCTCCCTTCCCCCGAGCATCAGCAACCCCCTCCTGTTTCCCCCCGCGCTGAGATAGTGCGACCAAGGGGGCCCCTTTCCCACCCCCTACCAGACACTGTCCGCGAGGCCCGCGGAGTTGAGGCACCATCCGCCGCTCCGCGTCTCATCACCAGACGGGTAGGCCCGACCCGGTCTCGGCCTCAGGCCCGCCTCATCTTTGAGGGTGTTCTTTTTCTTGGTTTTGGGTATGTGTTGTCGGCGCCGTCTGTGAAGTGGAATTGTATAAGTGTTGCCGTGTGCTCGCGTAATCGGTATTAGATCTGCATTGTCGCATTTGCTTTTTGTGTAAAATTGCATTGTGTTTCTTTTCCTTTTCTATGTGCTT
>NC_140964.1:108692410-108744910 GCF_056783735.1 Eptatretus burgeri | reverse complement strand
TTCATCCGCAGCTTAATGAAGGACTGCTCTCCCCTCTGGGCTGGCTCCCCTGCCTCTCACCTTGATGCCATGGAAACCAAGGCCTTCAATATTATTGGAATCTAACACAATGAAGCCGATTCTCTGGGTCAATCACTATGGCATTGTAGACAAGACAGTTTTCTTTGTCTTCTACTGCCTCCTTTCTGGTCTTGCGCCCTCTTTTCTTTCTGTGCTTTGTTTCCCCCACCCCCCCACCCCCTCTGTGTGCAGGGCACACATGGTCCTCCATCAACCCACTTCTGGTTAAACTACCGAAATCCATGATCACTGCTCACCTACACTCATTTGTTCCTCTTTTTCCCCACCTGTGGAACCAACTTCCGCATTCTTTTCAATCTCATTCTTTCCTCCAGGTCTTCAAGACTAAGTTCGTCACCATCTTACATCATCCCCGATCCAAAACCACGATGTTTTCTTCCCTCGTAAACCACCACTACCCCACCGCAATTCCACCTTCCTAATTTTCGCTCCTGAGAGTTTCCTTCTGTATGCAGCTTGTCCACCCCATGCATCCTCTCCTGCCCCTCATTCTTCCCCACACCCATTGCTTGTCCAAGTCTGCCTCTATATTGGCCTTCAACTCTGCTGTTGGTGTTTCCCCCTCCCCCCCCCCTCAACTGTTCCTTTCGTCCAGTTTTGTCTTGAATCGGTCAGTGTACTCGTACTAACTCTTCCACAAGCCTCGACGATGTATACAAAAAAAAAGAAAAAGAAAAATAAAAAAAAAGGAAAAAACATTTAAGATGGAGAAACTTCAGTAACCTCCATTTCCTTTTGACAGTTTTTACGTGATTTTGCATTTTGTGTGAATGTTGCTTAGACACATGAACATTCGGGATTACAGATTGAAATTGAACCATGATGAGGATTAACAGCTGGGCAGTAGATATTAATCTGGTGCTGAAAATGCAGCCTTTTAATAATAATAAAAAATCTCAAATTCAAACCAGATGATGATAAGCGTGACGATTTTGATAAAAGGCTACGACTGTTCTTCAAAATGTCAAAAATGGTTCTCTGAGTATTTTTGCATTGCCAAGATATAGAAATGGAAATAATTTTCAAAACAGAGGAATAACGGCATTTGTTGCAAATAACAAGTGATATAATCACTTGTCATTTGCAAAATTAAATGCTTCACAGTAATCATGTGTTGCTATAGTAAGTGCTATTCATTGTCATGCAAGCAAACAGAAAGTGCCACACCACACCTGAACGATAAAAGTACTCAAGAGGTTGTGATATAATTGTAGTGTAGTGAATATGTGGCAAATACTCTGGCTCCTGTTAAGGAAATATCACATGAAAACATAAAGAAAAAAGAAAAAGAGCAATCAGAAAATGCACACCCCTGCAAGGACTTTTGTGTGGTATTTGTGGAGTTTTGCATCATTTATTTTGAGTGGTGTTTGAGTACTGGTGTGTTACGGAAATAACAAGAGACAAAACTAGAACTGCCATTTTATAACTGCTGGCAGTGATGACCGGGTACCAAGACATCCCGCTTTGCTTGGACACAACGTTTATTATCATTCAATCGACTTCAGAATGGGATGAAAATGAATTCAATTCAAATCAAATCAAAAGGAAGCCCAAGTAGGTACAGTCCTGCATTGGAGTCATCAGAAAGAACCCGAACAAGCAAAAAGCAAAGATTAAGTCATCAGGAGGAACCTGGTTAGGATTTGGGTTACAGCTGCTATTCCTTTACCCTCAAGCTCATCCAGGTATAGCCAAGTGAGCTGTATCTCAAAAAAAAAAAAAAAAAAAAAAATCAACCCACATCAAAATAATTAAATAATTTTGGCTGCCAGACCATGCATTTGATTAGATTGAAATTTAAAAACTATATATTCCGCATCACTACGAGATCATAATTGTGAAGTTTCACATCGATCAATGAAGGGGTTTAAGAGGAAGAATTAACAAAAAAAGACTTTTCACTCATAACCAATATGGTTGTTAGACCATGTGACCTATGAATTACTTGTGAACACCCTGGTATCCCCATGGCTTGGGGACCATGCGTGTAAATTTGCCCCTGATCTGTCAAGCTTTTCTGGAGAAGAAGATTTTTTACAAGTTTTATGGTAAATCCAACATGGCTGCCAAACCATGTGACATATGACATCAAACGTGTGAACTTCTTGTTCCTCATGGACAGGCAGACATATGTGTAAAGTTTGGCCTTGATCTGTTCAGTCATTTCAGAGAAAAAGATTTTTGAATGTTAAAAACAAAACAAACAAAAAAAAACCACGTTTTTTTTCAATGGACTAATTTATCCCGAGATGACCCTCAATTTTTCATGCCAATCACATGTCGCTTTGGACGTATGGAATTCTCCTTCTTCTTCTTCTTCTTCTTCTTCTTCTTACGGCTGCTCCCGTTAGGGGTCGCCACAGCGGATCATCAGTTATGATTCGCATGCTGATTTGGCACAGGTTTTACGCCGGATGCCATTCCTGACGCAACCCTGGTCGCCTCTTACGACACAGGGATAAGGATTGGGTTTCGCCATGATTCCGGGCTGCCCTCCACCCTCTCATATCACGGCCCAGCGCAGAGCACCCGTCCTCAAGCGATCCTCCAACCCAAGCCTCAGAGTAGCCGGATTACAGGCGCACGCCACTACGCCCGGTCTTTCGACGTATGTAATTATGATGTCATAATGAAGGCACATATGACGTAAAAAAATAAAATCACATTTCCCATGTGGAGTACTTGCCATTTGCCACGTTTCAATTTTTTCCTTGGTGTGGTTTCAGACATATAGAGGTCCAATTTTTTTTCCTTTTTTTAAAACATGGCTGACACCACGTGACCAATGACATCATAATTATCATTAAATCATTCTACATGAGGAGTCACTCCGATGGTGAAAATTTTGTCAATCTGACAAGCGGTTGCACATTAAAAAAACCAACTGGCGTTGTGTTCGGACAAACAGATGGACAGACAGAGACGGACAGACAAATGGACCCAAATGCAATACCCTCTCCTCTGACAGGGTAATTACAATGGCACTCTTCAACGTCAGGTCAGGTAAGGGAGCATGCACCAGAGCAGCGCGTCGCTGCTTCCACTTTCCGCCGGTACTCCAGGGGCCTCCGTCTGGCCATCCCCCAGGCAGATGCCAGGCCCATCCCCATCTCCTTGAGATGCTGATCAACTTTCTGCAACTACGAGGCACGGGGTCACCCATTGGCCTCCTCCACTCAGGAGGATCCCTCGCTGAGAGAATCTGGTGAGCAGGATCAGCGTCAGCAAAACGAGCCACATGTCCATACAGCCACAACTGACTCTCCCGGACGATGCAGGGAGCAAATCTCATTTCAGTATCTCTCAGCAACCGCTCCTTGGACACAAAGTCCGGCCAGCGATCGCCAAGGATTCTCCGAAGAGACCTGGTATCAAAGGAATTAAGTCTCCGAAGATCCCTGGTCAGAGTGCAAGTCTCACATCCATAGAGCAAGCACCAAGGAGCTGAAAACTCAGACTTTAGTCCTATACAGGTACTGGCAGCACAACACCACATGATGCAGTGAATCCATGACTCCCCAGGCCCAATCCAGCAGTCAGTTGACCTCTGGCTCAAAGCCAGCAGAGACATGACTATCACTGGCAAGGTAAGTGAATCTCTCCGAGACCTCAACATCCTCACCACAAACAGGTACTGACAGGATAGCAGCATCCAAGATGTCAATGAAAGCCTGGATCTTAGTTTTGACCCAGGAAACCCGAAATCCCAGTGGCTCAAACTCCTCATTCAGCACCTCGAGGGCCCCCAAAAGGATATCTCGAGTCTCCGCAAAGATGACTGCATTATCTGCGAAATCAACGTCAGAGATCTTGACATTCCCAAACGATGTAGCGCAGCTTGATCTCTCCGACATCCTCTCCAGAATACAGTCCAGACAATTGCTGAAAAGTGTGGGGGCCAGTACACACCCCTGATGAACTCCACGAACAAGTGGAAATAAGTCAGAGATGGTATCACCATATTTCACAGCACTCTCAGAACCAGAGTGTAGTTCAGACATCAGATTGAACAGTTTTGGTGACACCCCAAAAAGACCAAGATTCCTCCAGAGGGCATACCGACACACTGAATCAAATGCTTTGCAGAGATCAACACAAGCTGCAAGCAGCACCTGACAAAACTCTCGCTGCATTTGGTGAGGACCCGAAAAGCAAGGATACGGTCAATCGTTGACCTCTTTCATGTAAAGCCTGACTGCTCTGGACGCTGGTGCTCAAGCAGATGGTGGCGAACATCATCAACAATTAACTGAGCAAAGACCTTCCCCGGCATGGAGAGCAACGTCACCCTTCGGTCGTTGTTGCAGTCTTGGTGATCACCCTTTCCTTTCCAGAGAGTGATAACAAGGCCCCTCTTACAGTCAGTTGGGATGATACCTGTGTTCCAGGCAGAGCACAGAACTTCATGCAACAAGATGAGTACAAAATTTCCACCAGCCTTGAGAAGTTCAGCAAGGATGCCACACATCCCAGGAGCTTTACCCCATTTCAACTGGTTCACCGCAGCCTGTGTTTACACAAATGAAGATGGACCACAGTTGATTGGAGGGTCAACAATAGGGATTGTAACATCCTGACATCCGACTCGACAGCTGGTGGATCAGCCTGGTACAGCCCCTCAAAGTAACCGGCCCAGCGGGCCTTGACTCCAGACTCCTCTGTCAAGAGCCCACCACTCTCTGCTCCAACTGCAGTACACCGAGGGATGGGCTTGGAGGAAAGCAATGCGAGAATTCCGCTGGAAGCAGGACGAGAATCACTTGACCACAGGTGATGCTCCACCCCCTCACAGAATCCTCGCACATACGACTCCTTGTCCACCATTAGTGCACGTAGAGTTTTACACCTCAGCTCCCTGAACAGCTCAGCTCTGCCATTCTGCCTGGACCTGCGACTCTGGTTAATGGTATTCACTGTCCCTTGAGAGACAAAATTCTTCTTCGGCCAACTGACTGTGTGTCAGTCAGTGTGTATGCGGTGTGTGTGTGTGTGTGTGTGTGTGTGTGTGTGTGTGCGCATGTCAGTCAGCATGTGTGTGTGTTCTCGAGTATCAGTCAGCGTGTGTGTGTGTGTGTGTGTGTGTGTGCGTGCATGTCAGTCAGAGTGTGTGTGTGTGTGCACGTGTCAGTCAGCGTGTGTGTGTGCGTGTCAGTCAGCGTGTGTGTGTGTTCTCGCGTATCAGTCAGCGTGTGTGTGTGTGTGTGTGCGTGCGTGCGTGTCAGTCAGAGTGTGTGTGTGTGCACGTGTCAGTCAGCGTGTGTGTGTGCGCATGTCAGTCAGCATGTGTGTGTGTGTGCACATGTGTCAGTCAGCGCATGTGTGTGCATATGTGTGCGCATGACAGTCAGCGCGTCAGTCAGCACGCATGTGTGTGCGCGCGTGTCAGTCAGCGTGTGTGTGCGCATGTGTCAGTCAGCATGTGTGTGTGCGCGCCTCAGTCAGCGCGCGCGCGTGTGTGTGTGTGTGTGTGTGTGTGTGTGTGTGTGTGTGTGTGTGTGTGTGTGTGTGTGCAGTGTGTGTCAGTCAGCGTGTGTGTGTGTGTGTGTGTGTGGTGTGTGCCAGTGAGCGTGTGTGGGTGTGTGTGTGTGTGCGCGCGTGTCAGTCAGTGTGTGTGTGTGTGTGTGTGTGTGTGTGTGCACACGTGTCAGTCAGCACGTGTGTGTGTGTGTGCACACGCCAGTCAGCGTGTGTGTGTGCATGTCAGTCAGCGCGTGTGGGTGTGTGCGCATGTCAGTCAGCGTGTGTGTGTGTGTGTGTGTGCACGCGTGTCAGTCAGCGTTTGTGTGTGTGCGTGTCAGTCAGTGTGTGTGTGTGCGCGCGTGTCAGTCAGTGTGTGTGTGTGTGTGCACACGTGTCAGTCAGCACGTGTGTGTGTGTGCACACGCCAGTCAGCGTGTGTGTGTGCATGTCAGTCAGCGCGTGTGGGTGTGTGCGCATGTCAGTCAGCATGCGTGTGTGTGTGCAGTGTGTGACAGTCAGTGTTTGTGTGCGTGGTGTGTGTCAGTCAGCGTGTGTTTGCGCGCACGTGTCAGTCAGCGTGTGTGTGTGTGTGCGTGCATGTCAGTCAGTGTGTGTGTGTGTGTGCGCACGTGTCAGTCAGTGTGTGTGTGTGCACGCGTGTCAGTCAGCACGTGTGTGTGTGCACACGCCAGTCAGCGTGTGTGTGTGTGCATGTCAGTCAGCACGTGTGGGTGTGTGCGCATGTCAGTCAGCGTGTTTGTGTGTGTGCAGTGTGTGTCAGTCAGTGTTTGTGTGCGTGCGGTTTGTGTCAGTCAGCGTGTGTGTGTCAGTCAGCGCTTGTGTGTGCACGAATGTCACTCAGCGTGTGTGTGCACACGTGTCAGTCAGCACGTGTGTGTGTGTGTGTGTGCGTGTGCGTGTCAGTCAGTGCGTGTGTGTACGCGTGTCAGTGAGCGTGCGTGTGTATGTGTGTGTTGTGCGGTGTGTGTCAGTCAGCGTTTGTGTGCGTGGTGTGTGTCAGTCAACTTTTGTGTGTGGTGTGTGTCAGTCAGCGTGTGTTTGCGCGTGCGTGTCAGTCAGCGTGTGTGCGTGTGTCAGTGAGTATGTGTGCATGTTTCAGTCAGCGTGTGTGCATGTGTGTGTGCGCTCACGTCAGTTAGCGTGTGTGTGTGTGTGTGTGTGTGTGTGTGCGCGTGTGTGCGCATGTGTCAGTCAGCGCATGTGTGTGCGCATGACAGTCAGCGCGTCAGTCAGCACGCATGTGTGTGCGCGCACGTCAGTCAGCGTGTGTGTGTGCGCATGTGTCAGTCAGCATGTGTGTCTGCGCGCCACAGTCAGCACGCGTGTGTGTGTGCGCGCGCGTGTCAGTCAGCATGTGTGTGCGTGCCTCAGTCAGCACGCGTGTGTGTGTGTGCGCGCACGTGTCAGTCAGCGTGTGTGTGTGTGTGTTTGCGCGCGTGTCAGTCAGCGCCTGTGTGTGTGCGCATGTGCAGTGTGTGTCAGCCTGCGTGTGTGTGTGCGGTGTGTGTCAGTTAGCGTTTGTGTGTGTGGTTTGTGTAATTCAGCGTTTGTGTGCGGTGTGTGTCAGTCAGTGTGTGTGTATGCGCGCGCAAATGTCAGTCAGCGCGTGTGTGTGAGTCAGTCAGCATGTGTGTGTGTGTGTGGTGTGTGTCAGTCAGCGTTTGTTTGTGCCAGTCAGCATGTGTGTGTGTGCGCGTGTGTCGGTCAGCGTTTGTGTGTGCGCTGTGTGTCAGTCAGCATTCGTGTGTGTGCGCGCGCGCGTCAGTCAGCGTGTGTGTGTGCATGCCAGTCAGCATGTGCGCGCGTGTGCATGTGTGTGTGTGTGTGTGTGTGTGTGTGTGTGTGTGTGTGTGTGTGTGTGCGCGAGTGTCAGTCAGCGTGTGTGTATGCTCGCTTGTCAGTCAGCGTGCATGTGTGTGTGTGTGCAGTGTTTGTCAGTCAGCGTTTGTGTGCTGTGTGTCAATCAGCGTTTGTGTGCGGTGTGTGTCAGTCGGCGTGTGTGTGTGTGCATGTCAGTATGTGTGTGAGTGTGTGTGTGTGAGTGCGTGCATGACAGTCAGCGCGAATGTGTGCGTGTCAGTCAGCGCGCGTGTGTGCGTGTCAGTCAGTTCGCGTGTGTGCGTTTCAGTCAGTCCGCGTGTGTGTGCGTGCCAGTACGCGTGTGTGCATGTCAGTCAGCGTGTGTGCGTGCCAATCAGCGAGCATGTGTGTGTGCCAGTCAGCGTGTGTGTGTGTCAGTCAGCGTGCGTGTGTGTGTGCCAGTCAGCGTGTGTGTGTGTCAGTCAGCGTGCGTGTGTGTCTGCTCGCCTGTCAGTCAGCTCGTGTGTGTGTGCTCGCGTGTCAGTCAGCGCGTCTGTGTGCCCGTATCAGTCGGCACATCAGTCAGCGTGTGTGTGTGTGTGTGTGTGCGCATCTGTCAGTGCATCAGTCAGCACGTGTGTGCACGTGTGTGTGTGCATGCGTGTCAGTCAGCACGTCAGTCAGCGCGTGTGTGTGCATGCGTGTCAGTCAGCACGTGTGTGTGCATGCATGTCAGTCAGCATGTCAGTCAGCGTGAGTGTGTGCATGCGTGTGTGTGCATGCGTGTGTGTGCATGCGTGTCAGTCAGCGTGTGTGTGTGTGTGTATGCGTGTCCGTCAGTGTGTGTGTGTGTGTGTGTGTGTGTTTGCAGTGTCTGTCAGTCATAGTTTGTGTTTGCAGTGTGTGTCAGTCAGCATGTGTGTGTGCGCGTGTGTCAGTCAGCGTGTGTGTGTATGCATGTGTCAGTCAGCATGTGTGTGTGTGCACGCGTGTCACTCTGCGTGTGTGTGCATGCGTGTCAGTCAGCGTGTGTGTGTGCACACGTGTCAGTCAGCGTGTGTGTGTGTGCACGCGTGTCAGTCAGCGTGTGTGTGTGCACGCGTGTCAGTCAGCGTGTGTGTGTGTGCACGCGTGTCAGTAAGCATGTGTGTGTGTATGTGCGCGCATGTGTCAGTCAGCATGTGTGTGTGTGCGCAGTGTGTGTCAGTCAGCATGTGTGTGTGTGCAGTGTGTGTCAGTCAGCACGTGTGTGTGCGTATGTGTCAGTCAGCATGTGTGTGTATGTGTGCGGGCCTGTCAGTCAGCGAGTGTGTGTGTGTGTGTGCGTGTCAGTCAGCGTGTGTGTGCGGTGTGTGTCAGTCAGCATTTGTGTGTGTGTGTGTGTGTGTGTGTGTGCGCGTGCCAGTCAGCGTGTGTGTGTGCGTGCCAGTCAGCGTGTGTGTGTTTGTGTGCCTGTCAGTCAGTGCATGTGTGTGTGTGTGTGTGTGCGCGTGCGTGTCAGTCAGCGTTCCCGATACATGCGTCCCTGCGTCTCCGTCCCGATATGTGCGCCCCTGCGTCTCCGTCTCCATACGTGTGTCTGCGTCTCCGTCTCCATACGTGTGTCTGTGTCTCTGTCTCTATACGTGTGTCTCTGTCTCCATGCGTGTGTCTCTGTCTCCATGCGTGTGTTTCTGTCTCCATGCGTGTGTCTCTGTCTCCATACGTGTGTCTCTGTCTCCATACGTGTGTCTCTGTCTCCATACGTGTGTCTCTGTCTCCATACGTGTGTCTCTGTCTCTGTATGTGTGTCTATATGTCTCTATATGTGTGTCTATATGTCTCTATGTCTCTCTCTATGTCTCTCTTGAGTGTTGACTATTATTTTTTTAATTTAATTTTTCAGTTTAAACACCTGTCTGGATGAACCAAACACAACTTCATCTTCTGGGGGAATCTGACACGACACTATCTTCTGGAGGTAAATGTTTTATTTATTATTTTATTAATATCATGATATAATCATCTTTATATACCATAATTGTCCTTTCCTCTGTTTTGAACAGAATATGTTGACTGAATTTCAAAATCACAAACCATCAGACTGCTGCGAGAGAAGATGTTGTTCAATGTTTGTAATCTTATTTTATTTTATATGCTTTCCTCATAATTATCTGATTTGAGTTACAAGAAAATAATAAAGGAGATGGAAAGGTTGGGGGGGGCAAGGTGCGCTCCCCCAACGACCCACCACCCCCTCATCCCTCTCCACGTGTGTGTGTGGGGAAGGGTGGGGGGTGGGATGAGGGGGGGTGGTGGGTCAAAGGTGGGGATGCACATGGGGGTGTGTCTTGTGTGGGTGGGGCTTATGTGGTGGGTGGGGCTTGTGTGGGTGGGTGGGGCTTGCGTGGGTGGGTGGGGCTTATGTGGGTGGGTGGGGCTTGCGTGAGTTGAGTTTGCATGAGTGGGGGTTGTGTGGGTGGGTGGGGCTTGTGCGGGTGGAGCTTGTGCGGGTGGAGCTTGTGCGGGTGGAGCTTATGTGGGTGGGTGGGGCTTGCGTGAGTTGAGTTTGCATGAGTGGGGGTTGTGTGGGTGGGTGGGGCTTGTGCGGGTGGAGCTTGTGCGGGTGGAGCTTGTGCGGGTGGAGCTTGTGCGGGTGGAGCTTGCGTGTATGGGGTTTGTGCGGATGTGGCTTGTGTGGGTGGAGCAATTTTTTAAAAATTAAATAAACATGTTGTGTGTGGGAACTAATAAACTAATCACAAATTATGTGGATATGATGGATGTGGATGTGGCTTATGTGGGTGGGGTTTGCATGGGTGTGGCTTGCGTGGGTGTGGCTTGTGTGGGTGGTGCTTGTGGGCGGAGTCAATTTTTTTTTTCAATCTATTTGTCTTTTGTAATTCCTGTGAATAAAAATGGACCAAAAATCTCTTCCCCCTTTAAATCACATAATTTGTAAGTCCAAGGAATTGTAATGGCGACATCAACAATTTAAAAAAGTTCATTTGTCCATCGCTTGGAATAACCTTTTTCAAAATGAGATTTCCACCTGTATATTCTTACTATATCACCAACTTTGAACTTAGGCATTCTGACATTAATCTCTTTTTCATATTTTAATTTTGTAAATGTTTCTGATGACTTAGTTTTCATTGAGGTATGAATCATGTCGTTGTACTTATCTACAATGTCCTGAATTAAAGATAACCATTGTTGAGAACCGAGTTGAGTGAACTTTTTATATAGTTTCTCTTTTAAAGTGTGATTAAAACGCTCAATAACAACCGCTTTTCCTTCATTAAAAGGTGCTGTATTATGTAATGTTATTTTAAAGAAAATTCATAAATGTTTTGTTGTCGAACTCTGTACCCTCATCAGTCCACAATTTTTTAGGTTTTCTCTTGCTTTTATTGAATATCTGTTGGAAAGCTAACATAAAGGTATTACCTGTTTTGTTTTTCAAAGGGAGAACCCACACATATCTACTCCTCAAATCAATAACGGTTAAAGCATACTTGTACCCCTTATCATAATTGAGTTCAATTAAATCAGCAGACTAGATATAATCAACTTCCTTGGAATAAACCTTCCTTCTATGAAACTTTGTGATGATTGCTTTATGTAATTCATCAGCTAATTGCTCTTCACTCTTTATGATATCATTGGAGCCAATAAGTTTTTTTGAATTTCCAAGCCCAAGTTTCAATTTAGCACTGATCATTTCTTCATGATGAACCTATCAACTTTTTGTCTCAAGGTTGGATTTTGTATTAGAGACAAATTATACAAAATTTCTCTCTCGGCTTCATGTTTTTCTTCCAACGTTGTGCTATTTCCATAATCAATATCATGCCTCAAACACACTTCATCAACCCTATTGATAGGTTTTCTCCACGGTTTAGGATCGTCAGCCTCATCTAATCTTTTATTCAAGTTTGTTCCTGGACCACAGAACGAATACCCTGGTCGATGTAATTCCCATGGTATTCCAGTTGTTGTAAATTTACTTCCTGACAAAAACCTTTGCATATCTCCCCGTTGTTTATGTTTGGCGATTAATTCACTCTTTTTTGAGCCACACACTGAACATGTACCTTTTTGTATAACCCTATTATTTTTTACTTTTAACATAAGAGATATTTTTACTCTTTGTTTTCTTTTTACATTTTAGACAACAACTCAATTATTTATGTGAAAAATTCCTACAGAGTGTGAAAACCTTTTTAGTTTCCAACATGCACATTTGAATCTTCATTTTTAAAACATAAATAATCCTGAAAAATGTCTTTACTCTCTCCTCCATTTATTTAAGAAAAAAAAATGTCAAATTTTAATCAAAGTCAATTACACCAACATCATCAATAATATAATATTTTCCTTCTTTCTCTTCTTTATCTCCACTTTCTCGTTTAAATCTTCTCCCTGAAATCGATGTTAATAGTCTTGACGCAAAAATTTCTCATAGACTTGCCAATTCTGTTTTCCTCCTCGGTGTGTTGAGAGTGATTTATTTTCTGTTATACCTTTGAACTTTTTATAATCTCACTGGTTTCCATATTTTTATTATTATTTATTCTCTCTCTTTCCTCCCTCTCCTCAATTTCTTCAACTCCTTCCCCATCCCTTACTACCCCTGAACCACTTCCACCCCATAGAATATCATACATACATTCATCTGGATTACTTGATATTCCTGCATCCAAAATATTTTTTTTTACACCAGGAAACCAATAAAATTTCTTCTGAGCCTTGTGTTTTCTTAACTTTAAAATTCTTTCATTATTTAACATTTTAGTTAAATCCAAAGTTGTTGGTTTATTAACATCAGAATAAAGCCAATCTTTTGTTGAAAATACCTCATTCTTATGTTGTAGAACATATCTATCTATAATTCCAGCAATCTCTGTGTGTGTCTTTCTGAAAGTCTGTGTGTCTGAATGCGACCGCCATTTCTCAACGACCACCGGTACGATCTGATTGAAACTTGCCAGGAATATTGATGGGGACTCGCGGATGTGCCTTTTCAAGGTTTGATATTAATCGGACAAGTGGTTCCAAAGTTACGGCCATTTATGAGCCGACCAATGACAAGACACGGTGCTATGACGTCACAATTAATGTTTATTTATTTTTTTGTTTTTTATTTTGCACGATTGACGTCACAATTCTTATTCTTCTTTGTTTGGTCTGGCGTCACAATCGACGCTGGGGACCTGAGAATGTGCCTTTTCAAGGTTTTATATCGTTCTTCATCCGTTTCAGCTGTTTCCCAAGTGTTTCCCAAGGTTTGAAAGCTGTTTTTTTCCCAAGGTTTGAATTAATTGTTCAAATTATTAATTAATCCCAACGTTTGAATTTTCCCAAGGGAAACAGCTGTTTCCCAAGGGTTTGAAAGTTGTTTTTTCCCAAGGTTTGAATGAATTGTTGTGCTTGGTAGACATTTGTGAATACATTTGGGGAGAGAGGGGGGGCGAGAGAGGGGGGGCGAGAGGGGGCGAGAGAGGGGGGCGAGAGAGGGGGCGAGAGAGGGGGCGGGAGAGGGGAGAGAGGAGGGGTGAGAGAGGGGGAGAGAGGGGGCGAGAGAGAGAGAGGGGGAGAGAGGTGGGGAGAGAGGGGGGTGAGAGAGAGAGAGAGAGAGAGGGGGAGAGAGGTGGGGAGAGAGGGGGGGCGAGAGAGGGAGGCGAGAGAGAGGGGGAGTCGCAATTCTTCTTCTTTTGATATGATGTCACAATTGACGCTGGGGACCTGAGTATGTTTCCCAGGTGTTTCCCAAGTTATGGCCATTTATGACACGGTTGGTCCGATCTTATTGAAACAATGCCCCAATCCAGTCATCGTTTACGGGAGCGAAGGAACGAAGCTGCACATACTGGCACACACCAGTTTATTAAAATACAGAATACCCTTTTCTTGAAGGTATGCTTGGACACAGAATTGATAATTTTCTTGAAGCCTTCTTGCTGTCATTTATGCATCAGAAATATATGACAGATTAATATAATTACAGTAAATACATCCCCATCTTCCCAGAGATAAATCAGTTTGTATTCCCTTACTTATTATATATAATCCTGATCATTGTGTTTAAGATATAAACTATGGCAAAACCATTTTTTATTTCGCCCTTATTAAATTATTTTATTTGTTGTTTGCAAATCGTGCTTCCACAAAACTCATTCTCGGCACCAAGTGCATAATATTATTCCTTACGAGACTAATTTAATTGTTCCAGATTAATTTTAAATGACCAATTATACCGTAAATCAATCATTTTATATCCCCATTGTTATATTCTCCTTCAAACGATACGCCCTTCTTCATAACATTTTATTTTAATTGGAACTGTGAATTCTGTATGACCCGGAGATAAAATCAACACTTCTGTCTCTTTGGAATACTCAGCCGTTTTATTTAATGATATATATTGTGATAAATCACTTAATCTCACCGTCATTCGCGTCAGTCGGGCGAGAGAGGGTACCCCTCTCCTCTCTCCCCTCTCTAACAATTTATTAATATATAAGCATTTTTCATATTAATATTTTTTGCTATACTTTATTTCTGTCATTTAGCCTGTGCCTTTGTATAATAATTTGATAAATCGATATCCAGTTCTTGGGATACATCAAAGAGAGAACCATCTTTACCAACACAACATCTTTCTCATCTCAAGTCTGAACTCTCATACCTCTCTCCCTCCTCAAAATCCTGGTGGCGTTTAATCAAATCTGTTTCTGGTGTATGTTCCCCCTCCATCCCCTCCCTTACCTCAAATGGCCGCACTGCTGATTCCACACGTGATAAAGCTGAATGTCTAAACTCGGTGTTTGCAGCTAAATCTTGTGTCCTAAACCCATCACTATCTCTACCCACTTTACCCAGTCGCACCCAACTGTCCCTGGACTCTGTATCCTTTTCTCCTGACAAGGTGGAGAGCTTGCTTTCAAACCTCGAGTCAGATTCTGCAACCGGTCCAGACGGCATCAGCCCACGTGTCCTCAAAGCCTGCTCTTCTGCTCTTGCTCACCCTCTCTCTGTTCTATTCACCCTCTCATTTGCCCAGGGTCATCTGCCATCTGCTTGGAAATCTGCTAACATCACTGCCCTGCATAAAAAATGTGCAAAAACAGATCCCTATAACTACAGACCAATCAGCCTTCTCCCAATCATCAGCAAGGTGATGGAATCCATCATCGCCTCAGATATGAAATCCTTCCTCTTCTCCAATGGCTTGATTTCCAATCATCAATTTGGTTTCAGACCAGGTCACTCAACCCTGGATATGCTGCTTCTGCTCTCCCATCAATGGATGGAGGTCCTCAATGCCAGACAGGAAATCCGAGCCGTATCCCTGGACATATCACGTGCTTTTGACACAGTCTGGCACCCTGCACTACTCACCAAACTCTCTTCCCATGGTATTCAAGGCCATCTCCACTCATGGCTCGCAGACTTCCTCTCCTGTCGCAGTCAACGTGTGGCCCTAAATGGAGTTCTTTCATCCCCTCTTCCTGTGCAGGCTGGAGTTCCTCAAGGTAGCGTTCTGGGCCCTGTTCTTTTTCTGGTTTTCATCAATGATCTCTCGGACTCTCTGGAAAATCCTCTATTTCTCTTTGCCGACGACTCCACCCTCTGCCGTACCATCTGTCATCCCTCAGACCGGCAAGCAGCAGCTTCTTCACTCACTGCAGATCTGGATAAAATCACAAACTGGTCCAACACGTGGAGCATGTCTTTCAATCCAGACATATCTCACACTCTCACTATGTCTCTTCGAAAGGACCGTTTACAAAACCCCCCCATCCACTTTCTCAACAATCCTCTGGAAGAAGTCTTTTCTTTCAAGCTTCTAGGTCTCACTATCTGCCTGACCTTTCCTGGGAAAGTCACATTTCCAACCTCGCCTCAAAAGCCAGTCGCCGACTGGGAATCCTCCGTCGTGCTAAGTCCTTCCTCGGCCCTCTTGAGCTCCTGACCACTTACAAAGCTTTTGTCCGTAGCCTGATGGAGTACTGCTCTCCCCTCTGGGCTGGTGCTCCTGCCTCCCACCTTTCTCGGCTTCACGCTGTCGAAACCAGGGCATTTAAGATCATCGG
Source organism: Eptatretus burgeri (assembly GCF_056783735.1). NCBI lineage: Eukaryota > Metazoa > Chordata > Myxini > Myxiniformes > Myxinidae > Eptatretus > Eptatretus burgeri. The sequence continues at coordinate 108,729,467 of NC_140964.1, read as the reverse complement.
CATCTCCCGCAATGAAGCTGAGTCTTTGGGCCTCTCACTCAATCACCGCAGGTTGGTTGGTGGTCTTTCTGTCTTCTACCGACTCCTCTCCAGCCTTGCCCCCCCTGCTCTCTCTGCGATTTGTCCCCACCACATTTCCACAGGGCGCTCAAGGTCCGCCAACAACCCCCTTCTGGTAAAACTACCAAAATCACGAATCACTGCTCATCTTCACTCTTTCATTCCTCTTTTTCCCGCCTTTGGAATAAACTTCCTCACTCTATTCTTTCCCATTCTTCCCTCCAGGCTTTCAAAACAACTGTTCACCACCACCTCTTATCTTCCCCCATCCAAATCCTCGATCTTTTCTACCCCCGATAATCCACCCAAGCCCACTTCCTTCATTTCTCCTACTTTCCTTCCTGAAAGTCCCTGAAATGTCCATCTTCTCTTCGCCATGTTCCCCGTCCCATCCCCATCCCTCTCCCTTCCACAGTTCACCTAATGTGTCTGTTCCCCACTGTTTTGTCCCTTCCACTCCCACCCCTCTTGTCTCATGCCTCCTTGCTGTGAGTTGTGTGTTAGCTCTCATACGAGCCTCGACCAAGGTATACAAAAAAAAAAAAAAAAAAAAGTCATTTATATAAGATGAAAAAAAAGTCATTAAAAATATAATTTTTGTTGAGATGAAGTAACACATATAGACGTAATTGACCACAACACTTGAAATTTAATTCTTAGACTTGAAATATTTGATAAACACCATTCTGTACGAATTTTATTACTTCAACAGGTGGTGGAAGACCAAAACGATCAAAATAATATTTGTCTTGACTATTAAAAATACAAACTCAATGGGAATCGTTCTTGGAGATGAGCCTTCCTTTCGTTGGCAGTTTTCACCGCTGCTGAAATACCACCCATCAATGCTCCAGCCACACTTCAACCAGCAAATAAAGGAATTAGAAATGGGAGAAATCCTCCACTCATCTCTCTTATTGAATATTTCTTCAACATTGGTTTTGACATTTTAATTTTAAGTGAGCCAGTATCGTTCAAGATTTTCACCTGTTCTCTTGTGAGCAAAACATCAATTCTTACTGCTGCTTTTCTCTGAATTGTATTCACGTTAATCATACAAGGCTTTTGATTTTGAATACAAGATGATAGTTTATGAAGATTGATTTGATAAGCATAAACCCCAATTGGCACTTTACTACTCATTTATTTATCAAAAAAATGTGAGACTAATCAAAACACCATTATCTGTATTAAACTGTAATTCTGTTTCTTCCTAAAGCAAACAATATGTATCAACTTATTCACTCTCTCCTCTTTCAATGTACAGGGAAGTATCCACTCGATTTGACTTTATAGTTTCCTTTTGAGCACTCAGGTCAAACGCATAGATTGTATACAGACTTTTAAATGCTGTCATATTAAAAATGGGTTCTTTATTTCCATTGCTTTCACACACCTTTTGGTAAAACTTGTATGCTTCAGCATTATCATTATTTTTCCCAATTATTTTCCAATCTATTTCGTGGATAAAATGTTCAATCCAGAGAAACATGAAGTGTTTCACCTCAGCATTATTCTTATCAGTAGCAGTATCACAATCTGGTTTTAAAAAAATGAGCCACAGATATCGTGTCTTTCCTTCCAGAACACCCAAATTCCACGCGTAAGTGGCTTGGTTCAGTTTAACGTGTTGGCATCTTCTTTTAAGTTAGGAGACATTGAGTCGTTTCTTTGGGTTAAGTCGTCTATTCAACATCTCTTCTGTTTTAAAATTAGGAGTACATTCACCAATATACCAACTAATTTCATCAATTAGAAAATTATTCTGAGCAGCAAAAGCATTAGCCACACCAAAAAGCAATCTATTTTCATGATCATTCCTTTGCAGTTGAAATCTAATTTTCAGACCTTACAGAACTTTATCATGATCACAAAATCCAAATATACCTTTAAGAGGAACTGCCACAGTAAAACAATTACCTGCTTTTGTATCATCATTATACATTCCTTTTCTTTGACTATATCCAGGGTCTGTGTTTGTTCCCGTTGCCATATCAGGAAAAAAGCCTTCGACAGGTCCCTTTCCCATTCTATCACGAAATGAATATAGTGTAAATTTCTTTATTGCAGATATAGCAGAGACAAAATCAACTTCTTGTGTTCCAATATACAAATGAACACTATCAAACATTTTCCAGAATAAATCATTTACGAGTGTAGCGTATGTGGTATTCGCAGCCTTAGTGAATGTAAATTTACACAAGAAACTTTCGGCAAGATTCAAATCAGTTTGTTGATTATTTATTTCAAAACTCTTTGTTCCATTTGTATTCCAGTCTGTTCCAGTTATTGCATTTACCTTGAAGTAGTCTTCTTTTTTCGTAGAGTTTGAGATGATAATGGTATTATCCAAATCATAGATACCATCAATTGCTTCCATACTTGTATTTATTTAGAAAAAAAAGATGTTAAAACTTTTTAAACCCTGACCCAAGTATTTGAATTATTTTCTGACTTTCTTGGGGGAGACAAATGAGTTTTGCTTTTTCATAATTTATTTTATTGCTTGTAATTTATGAGATTCCTTTTGGGCATCTTTTACACTCTTTATAGCACCTGCTCCATTTCCCGCAGCAGAAGCAGTTGAACCAATTAGGTCTTTTGTTTAAGAATAGTTGAACCTATACCCATGAGTATCAATTATCCCATCTCCATTTTTTCGAAATTGATGTCCGACACCCCTTTGTCTCTTAGGTTTATAGTATCCTCTACAAAGATACATACCTTCACCCTTGTAGTATGGGGAAAGGAACATCCCATCCGCTGTAATTATTTCATATTTTCCCAACTCGCGTTTCCTCACAATAACAACTATTTATTTATTGGAAAACTTCATGTCGGTGAATTCTGATGGATATAATTCCTCCATTGAAATAAATCATGCGATTATCTTGGTTCGGTTATCCTGAAATTTACTCTGTATATGGTTTTCCTGACAGGTAGATAAACCATGTTTTTGTGTTCCATAATGAATTTATAACGAATTGGGGTTGAGTGTGCGCTGAATGAAAATATTGTATTTGTTCTTATTCCATCATTATCAGTGACATCAATCAAATTACAATGAATTAATACCGAATTTATGCCTGAGGATATTTGAACGACATTAACACAGCAAAACATCCCATTCGTTTCAATTTTTTTGAGGAGAAACCCAATAACTCCCTAAATGAATTATCAATTGTGAAATCAACCTTGTAGTTATTTTTTAAGTTTCAGCATTGATTTTGAAGTGTGTTTTTGAATATCTATAACAATATTTTTTGGTTCATCACCCTGTTCTTTCATAATGCGAGGAATTTCGGAAGATATTTGAGAAATATCATATACTCCATGTGAAACTGTTATCGTTTTGTATCCACTTCCCAGATTATAACTAAACTTGTCATTTTTCTTGGTGATATTAAAAAAGGTATTATAAGCTTCCATGGACAATAAAGACGCCTCATATTCTTTTGTTGCGTCAAGTTGTCGTGGGTACGGGAATGAAGATATGTGGTTTCTTGTGAATTTAAATCAAGGATTGTGCTTCTCAACTTATTTAATATGGGATAAAATGTCTTTGTATTGACATTTATTAATTATTTTCATGTTCATCAACTGGCCTAAAATGGCTGATGCTGAATTAAAACAATTGTTATTTCCAGCCTTCTTACGACTGAACAGCAATAACAGTTTATTAACTAATTGTGATGGGTCATTTGGAAGAAAACGAACAGCTGAACCAAGCCTACTTCAAGCCTGAATAATGTGTTTCTCCTTCTCATTCTTCCTCCTATTACCAGAAAATATTGGAGTATATGATACAAGTAATTTTAGTAAGAAGAGTGAGTTATTTTCAAAAAAGAATGAAAAGGTTATTGGTAAGTTTAAGGATGAGTTGGGTGGAAAAGTAATGAGTGAGTTTATTGGATTGAGAGCAAAGGCATATGCTTATAAGTATGGTGATCAGATTGATAAAAGGTTAAAGGGAATAAAGAAATATGTAATAAAGAAATCAATGACTTTTAGAAATAATTATAATTGTTTGATGAATAAGAAAGAAGAATATAGAAAAATAAATACAATAAGAAGTGATAAACAGAAGATATATAGTGAAGAAGTAAATAAAAGGCATTAGGAGCCTTTGATGATAAGAGATTTATTTTAGATAATGGAATAGATTGTGTTCCATATGGATATTGTATGATAGAGTGAATATTTAATCATCGAGTATATAGAATACAATATGCGTTTGGGTTTTTAAGGGCTACCGTCGTCTTTTTCACAATACATAAATGGTCGAACCAATTATTAATCAAACTAAAGAGTGGAGAAAATCTCAGTCTTGGTATATAAATGGAGAACATAATGAATGTGAAAAATATCAAATAAGTCTTATTGGAAAAAAACGAAAACAAAGGTAAATAAAACAAATAAGCGAATCAATTTAAAAACTAGTAAGTTAGAGGATGTAAAGAAAATAATAAATATCCTTGAATGGACTGAAAAATTTGATGGTTATCAATTGAACAATGGAAAAATAATTTACTGCAATATCAAAATGATATGCAACTCAGGTGGTTAGATGAGATCATTAAGAAAAGTATTTCATTTCATAATGACACAAAAGGGGTATCTTGAAAAATATAAAGATTCAAATGTTTTATTTTTAAATATTTTAGATGGGGATTATTGTGCAAAGAAAATGAAACTATTGAAGGAATTTGAGAATGAACAAATCTTTATCGGTTCAATGAATGAGCTCAACAATATGCATTGGTTATTTGAAAAAGAGTGTCCCTAGGCTTACATGTTTCAGATATTTCTTCAGAATCACCTTTAACAAATCACATTACTACTTTGCTACTTGAACAAATCTTTATCTTATTGGATTGGTTATTTGAATAGAGTGCCCCGAGGTTAAAAGGGGAGGCAAATAAATATACCTTGGGATAAAAAGGGGGTTTACTTTTTAGGGAAAAAAAATATGAATCGTTGAAAATCCCCCAATCACTTACATTTTTAAAAGTGAGCCAGAATCAGTATATTCACCCTACTGATACTGTTTCTCCAAATCCAAATTAATCATACACAAATTAATATAAAAACACACTCCTTGTAGTTTCTGTTATATCAAATCATCTGTTGGTGATGAATACAAGTTAGAACTTTATAGAGAAGATGCCTCAGAGGAGTTTGTAAGACGATTGGAAAAAGACTGTATAAGACGAAGAGAAATAATGGTTTAAACCTACAAACCAATGTCATTAATTAAGGGAGAGAAAAAGGAATTTTGAAAGAATAGTATCTGTCAATTTTGTGAGGAAAAAATTGATGGAGAGGTCAATTTAGGGATCATTGTCATCTTACTGGAAAATAGAGGTCCAGCTCATTCCCGTTGTAATCTTAATTACAAGCCCCCAAACTTTATCCCTGTCTTTCTTCACAACGCTCACTGACACACATCTATTAATAAATGAACTTTCAAAGACATCTGGATATTTTTGCCATACCTAACACACATTAGAAATACATCTTATTCACAAAAACAATTTATGCATCCCCATAAAGCATATCAGATTTCTTGACACATAAAAGTTTATGGCAAGTCCATTATCTAACAGCATCAAATATTAAAAACTTACCGAATCTTAAATCACATTTCTCAAATCAAGAAGAGATTGATCTCTTATCACAAAAGGGAATATATCCGTATGACATGGATTCATTTGAGAAGTTTAAAGAAACACAACTTCCTTCAAGGGAAAGTTTCTATATATAGCAAGGTGAATAAAAGTCATATTTCCGATAGAGATTATACACAAGCTAAAAAGGTTTGGGAGAAGTTTAATATAAAGAATCTTGGAGAATATCATGATTTGTATCTTATTGGCTGATGTGTTTGAAACTTTTAGAACAGTCTGTCATTATAAAAATTCTTATGGATTCAACCCCGCTCACTATTACACAGCCCTGGGTTTGGCTTGGAGTGCTCTGTTAAAAATGACAAAACAGAATTTGGAATTAATCCATGATTTTGATATGCTTTTAATGATAGAGAAGGGTAAAAGAGGAGGAATATCTCAAATATGTTCCAAGAGATATGCTAAAGCAAATAACAAATATCTTCCTGATTATAATAAGAATGAGGACAACTCTTACCTGATGTATTATAATGCTGTCAATTTGTATGGGTGGGCTATGTCTCAATCTTTACCTTATGGAAAACTTAAATGGGTTAAAAGAAAAACATTATGAAAAGGTTTTACAAGACATTGTGTCTCCTCTCAAAAATAATTGGATGAAGCTGAAGTTGGATATTATCTTGAGGTTGATTTAAAATATACAGAAGAACTTCATCACAAACATAAAGACCTCCCTTATGCCCCAGATAAAGAAAGTCCAAGGAAATAAGGGTTAAGTGATTACCAACACTCATTTAATATAAAAGGTAAATCTACAGAAAAACTATTACTGCATTAAATGATAAAGAAAGTTATGTTTTGCATCAAAGGAACGAGACAAAATTTATCTGCAGGGTTGAGAGTGAGGAAACTCATCGGATTTTGAAATTTAAACAGACATTGGTAAAAGAATTATATTGATTTTAATACAAAAAGGAGAACAGAAGCAAAAACAGATTTTGAGAAGGACTTTTATTAATTAATGAATAATGCTGTATTTGGAAAGACGATGGAAAATGTTAGGAATCGACAAAAACATAAGACTTGCTACATCTTGGAAACAGGCTTCAAAGTTAATTAATCGACCAAGTTTTGAGTGAGCGGAGGTGTTTTCAGAGAACTTTTGTGCTATTAATTTGAAAAAAAAAAGAAAAAAAAATAGTGTTGAAATGGATAAACCTATTTATATCGGAACATCAATTCTTGACTTGTCAAAGTCGCTAATGTATGACTATTACTATAATCATTTAAAATCCAGGTGTAAGGATAATGTGTCATTTTTATATATGGATACAGATAGTTTTATATAAGAAATTAAGACAAGTGATGTATATGAGGATGTGATATATATATATATATATATATATATATATATATATATATATATATATATATATACATCTATCTAAAGTAATTAATTATAAGTCAGGTGAAGTGTTGTTTTCATCAAACAATAAAAAGATTATTGGAAAGTTTAAATACTAATTGGGTGGGAAGGTTATGAGTGAATTTATAGGATTGAGATCAGTCATATGCTTTCACGTATATTGATAATAATACCATTGAGAGGTGTGATAAGAAGCTTAACAGAATAAAGAAAAATATAATCAAGGAAACAATAAACTTTAAACATTATTATAACTGTTTAACCTTAATGAAGGAAGAGTACAGAAAAATGAATACAATAAGAAGATATAAACATCAATTACATACAGAAGAGATAAATAAGAAAGCATTAGGAGCTTTTGATGATAAAATATATATCTTAGAGAATGGAATCAATAGTCTCCCTTATGGTTATAAGTACGAGTGCGGGTCCGTATGTGCATGCCAGTATGTGCAGCTTCGTTCCTTCGCTCTCGTAAACGACGACTGGATTGGGGCATTGTTTGAATTAGATTGGACCAACCGTATCACAAATGGCCATAGCTTGGAAAACACCTGGTAAATAAACTCGGGTCCCCAGCGTCAATTGTGACGTCATATCAAAAGAAGAAGAATTGTGACGCCCCCTCTCTCTCGCCCCCCTCTCTCCCCCTCTCTTGAATTGTGATGCCCCCTCTCTCTTACCCCCCCTCTCCCTCCCCTCTCTCGCCCCCTTCTCTCTCGCCCCTCTCTCTGTAAATGTATTCACAAATGTCTACCAAGCACAACAATTAATTCAAACCTTGAGAAAAAACAGCTTTCAAACCCTTGGGAAACAGTTGTTTCCCTTGAGAAAATTCAAACCTTGGGGTTAATTAATAATTTGAACAATTAATTCAAACCTTGGGAAAAAACAGCTTTCAAACCTTGGGAAGCACTTGGGAAACAGCTGAAATGGATGAAGAACGATATGAAACCTTGAAAAGGCACATACTCAGGTCCCCAGCGTCGATTGTGACGTCATACCAAACGAAGAAGAAGAAGAATTGTGACGTCAATCGTGCAAAAATAAATAAATAAACATTAATTGTGACGTCATAGCACCGTGTCTTGTCATTGGTTGACAGATAAATGGCCGTAACTTGGGAACCGCTCGTCCGATTCATATCAAACCTTGAAAAGGCACATACTCAGGTCCCCAGCGTTGATTGTGATGTCATACCAAATGAAGAAGAAGAGGAAGAATTGTAACGTCAATCGTGCAAAAAATAAATAAATAAATAAATAAATATTAATTGTCACATCATTCGTGACGTCATAGCACCGTGTCTTGTCATTGGTTGACAGATAAATGGCCGTAACTTGGGAACCGCTTGTCCGATTAATATCAAACCTTGAAAAGGCACATCCGCGGGTCCCCAGCAATATTCCTGGCAAGTTTCAATCAGATCGGACCGGTGGTCGTCGAGAAACGGTGGTCGCACACAGACACACAGACATACAGCCACACACACCCACACACCCACACACACAGAGATTGCTGGAATTAAAGATAGATAAGTGTTAAGATATTGGGCTTGGGAATAATAAACAGGCTACCACCATCTTTTTACTGATTTTTAATGATAGAACCAAGCAATAACCAAACCAAAGAGTGGAGATGCAATCAGCCTTGGTATTTAAATGGGAAACAAAGAATGTGAGAAATATCAAATAAGTCTAATTGAAGAAATAACCGGGGTAAAAGTAGATAAAACAAATAAGCGGATAAATTTAATTACAAATGAGTTGGAGGATGTAAAGAAAAAAATTAATATCCTTGAATGGACTGAAAACTTTGATGGTTCGGCCGAGGTCACATTTGCCACGGCAGCCGTGGGGTCTCCAAAATCTGTGGCCACAAGCAATGATACGGCGGCCGCAGTATTTCCACGGTCACACAATGTGGCAGTCACATATGTTTTTATTTTTCGGGTAGCCGCACGGCGTATTTATAAATTGTGGAGACCGAAAACGTGGGGGTGCCGTACGGTCTTTGATTTGATGTCGCACGGTGACCTTAGGGCGTTCCTGCGGCGACCATAGAATTTTCAAGGCAGATGCAAGGTGCCCGCAAGGCGACCGCAGGGGGAGCCTGAGGTGAACGTGCGGCCAGACGGACGGTAACGAGTGGGTATATATACCAGTTCTTTTTTTTACTGAAATAAAAATATACCAGTATATAACTGAATATACTATAACTATAATATACCGTGGTGCCCCCAGAATCCGAATGCCCCATTGTTTGAACAAATTAGAATCCGAACAATTTTTGAGAAAATTTTGCCCTAAAAACCTAATACATTTTAAAAAACCGAACACAACGTAGCGTTCATGTTTGTTCACGTGTCTCCCCCACCTATTCGAGCCACATCTTCGCGCTTTGTTTATTCAGTTCGTCGGTGGAAGTCCTCGTGAAAGCATCTCTCGTGTGTCGATCGATACTTTTGGCCTCAGTCACATTTGCTCTACAGTGAGGATACGGAGGCCATACGCCCTCTGAATTGACAGAAACGTGAGGCGGCCGCAGAGAAACTGAGGTGGCCTCAGGGTGGCCCTACGCTGTATGGCTATATCTTATAGGTCGTAAGGTCGCCGTGGAATTATAACGTGGAGTTATAACTTTTTTCATTTCTGCGTTCGCCGTAGAAATTCGACAAGCCGAAACAAAAGAACTGGTTAAAAAAAAATAAAAAAAGAACCTATTTGTTACCGTCCGTCTGGCCGCACGTTCGGCTTAGGGTCCCCCTGCGGTCGCCTTGCGGGCACCTTGTGTCTGTCTTCAAAATTCTATGGGTGCCGCAGGAACGCCCTAAGGTCACCGTGCGACATCAAATCAAAGACCGTACGGCACACCCATGTTTTCAGTCTCCACAATTTATAAATACGCCGTGCGACTACCCGAAAAATAACAAGGACAAATGTGTCCAAGAGCAGCGTCCAAAACCTAAAGGTTTTGTCGGCTAAAAAAAAAAAAAAATCAACAACAACAACAACTTCTGATATTTCGTCACGTGCCTTCATTAAGCCAATAGCGAAACCTGTCATAATGTATTTACGATATATCGTGTATTTACGAAATTACAATACGATAAATGGAATAATCTTTAAATAGTAACGTCAACTTTTCGAAACTTTAAAGCAAATGTCTGAATATATTTAAAAGTTCATGATTGACGCTCTCAAAAGGTACTGTCTATGTGAGGATGTGTACATGTGCTCAGTATTTAAGGCGATCCGGAGCTTCTATATACAAGAGCCGAGTCTGAGAGATTATGGTTTTAGAAGAAGAAGAAGAAGAAGAAGAAGAAGAAGAAGAAGAAGAAGAAGAAGAAGAAGAAGAAGAAGAAGAAGAAGAAGAAGAAGAAGAAGAAGAAGAAGAAGAAGAACAAGAAGAAGAAGAAGAAGAAGAAGAAGAAGAAGAAGAAGAAGAAGAAGAAGAAGAAGAACAAGAAAAAGAAGAAGAAGAAGAAGAAGAAGAAGAAGAAGAAGAAGAAGAAGAAGAAGAAGAAGAAGAAGAAGAAGAAGAAGAAGAAGAAGAAGAAGAAGAAGAAGAAGAAGAAGAAGAAGAAGAAGAAGAAGAAGAAGAAGAAGAAGAAGAAGAAGAAGAAGAAGAAGAAGAAGAAGAAGAAGAAGAAGAAGAAGAAGAAGAAGAAGAAGAAGAAGAAGAAGAAGAAGAAGAAGAAGAAGAAGAAGAAGAAGAAGAAGAAGAAGAAGAAGAAGAAGAAGAAGAAGAAGAAGAAGAAGAAGAAGAAGAAGAAGAAGAAGAAGAAGAAGAAGAAGAAGAAGAAGAAGAAGAAGAAGAAGAAGAAGAAGAAGAAGAAGAAGAAGAAGAAGAAGAAGAAGAAGAAGAAGAAGAAGAAGAAGAAGAAGAAGAAGAAGAAGAAGAAGAAGAAGAAGAAGAAGAAGAAGAAGAAGAAGAAGAACAACGCCGAGCTCTATATTAGCAGCGTTCGCGCTCTGCCAAAAACATATCTGACTGCTACATTGTGTGACCGTGGAAATACTGCGGCCGCTTTATTATTGCGAGTACCCGTACATTTTGTAGACCCTCCGGCCGCCAAGCCAAATGTGACAGGCCTTACCTCGTGTTTTCACCTTCATTTGTGATGTTTGTTTTTTTAATCATCTTGTGTTTTAATTAATAACAAAAAAGCAATTCGATCACGTGGTGTGACGGACTGTCGGGCAAGGATTGAATTTCACAGCAAAACCAGTTGTAATTTGGAATATCCATGATTACGTCAGCCCTATGGATTTTATGAAAGTGATTGTGGTTCTGCGGGCATCATGTCTGATGAGCTGCCCTGGGGGCAGTGCTCTCGCAGAGTGCGCGAGCGATCGGAACCCAGGCCGGAGCACGAGCCTGTGTGGACCCTTTGGATTGGTGATTGTACCCGTTTACATTCAATACACCGCCATCATTTACTCATCTTATTTTACCTTAAACATGGGGAATTTCAGTTTAAAGTGTCTTGAAAGTGGGTTTTCCTTGGGTCCACGACGGATTAATTCACTCCATTATTTCTTATTGGGAAAATATTTTTGGAATCCAAACTTTTTGCAATCCGAACAGCCTCCTGGAACAAATTAAATTAGGATTCTGGAAGCACCACGGTATAGGCAAGCACCTATACTTCGATCTCTAGCGGTAGCGCATGGTGGACGCAGACTGCCACGGAGGCCGCACGTGGGTGCATGGCGGGTGTAGGGGAACCATGCTCAACCCTGCGTTGCCCGCAGATAGTCACACAGACTGCAAGGCCACTGTACGGCGACCGTGGAAATAGTGCAGCCGCCGTAATTTTTTGGGGGTTGGGAAAATTCATTTTTCATTGAGAAGAGCTTATGGCAGCCGCACGAATAACGCAAGCCCACCGTATGCCCTACGTACGGTTGACGTGGCACACATCCACGTCGTAGCTTGGCTTGTCGAATTGCTACGGCGAACGTAGAAATGAAAAAAAGTTATCACTCCGCGCTACAATTCCACGGCGACCCTACAGCCTGTAAAATATAGCCAAATGGTGTAGGGCCTCCCTGAGGCCACCTCAGTTTCTCTGCGGCCGCCGCACATTTCTGTCAATTCAGAGGGCGTACGGCCGCCGTATCCTCGCCGTAGAGCAAATGTGACCTAGGCCTTATCAATTGAACAATGGAAAAACAATTTACTCCAATCTCAAAATGATATGTGGCTCAGGAGGTGGTCAACTAAGAGCATCAAGAGAAGTTTATAATTTCATCTCTGCACAACAAAGACACTTAAACCAAGAACCAAGTTCCACGTTATTCTTTGTGAATACAATATACTCGATAGAAATGAATGTTTTCAGAAAATTAAGTTATTCCCTAAAGCAGAACATGGACAAATATTCGTTGGTTCCCTCTGAGTGGAATGAAAATATAAAAGGACTGTGATTATGTTGGGGGGAAGAAGTGCTTTAATCAGTAAGTCTCAATCTTTCATAGTCACAATTTTACATCAACTTGTATGGGAGGGAAGGGGATAGGTGGGGAGAAAATGAGTCTTATTTTGAGCTTTTAGGGCTTGGGTCAAAAAGTTTTCCCTTCCCCCCCCCCATTCATTTGAATGGGCATCCCAGAAACCCCATTTGTCATCTTCTTCCCCACATTGGCACAAGCACATCTGCACTTGTGGGTGAAAAGCAAATTAATGCTCATGCAGTACAGCAGGCTGCTCTCAGGCCACAAAAACCAAGGAAAATTTGGACCAATGGACCAACAGGTCCACTTATTAAATTAAAAAAATTAAAATAAAATAAAAAGCTAAAGACATCGTCAATAAATAAAGGGTCCGTTGGGTACACAAAAACAGATAAGTGTTTCACAATACTTTACTCCTTTCGATTAACCGAGCATGCATGCTTGCCAAAATAGATTAATTCAGATATCTGCAGCCAATGGCAAATGTTTTCCATTTTTTGAGGGTGGGTGGGAGAGGAAGGGGGTGGAGGCCAGGATAAAACAAAGCCATGGATGCAGTTCACCATTGTTTTTGGAGTGAGTTTAGACTTTGGTCAGCAGGATACCTTTGTACCAGCGTTAATGACAAAGCCAGCTTAACAGACAGTGTACTGACACACAAGGGCTGACACCAATGACAGCCAGCTTAACATTGCTTCTGAATGACTTGATGTTGCAACTTCCAGCCTGCAACTGTTGGGAAACAAATCTGAACAAAACAGGTCTTCAACCAATTGGACATGATCCCTGTTGCAATTATGAAACAATGTCCATTAACTCCAGACTAAATATAATTGGCTGAACTTCAATTCCACAAGCTATACCTTGCAAAAAAAATTTTTTTTTCCTTCCCAATAAGACCATAACTCTTACAAAGGAAATGAAGAAAACGATGGACAGTGGTAGGGAGGAAATGAAGAGGAACCACCTCCAGTTCAGCAACGGAAAGATCAACATGCCCAGGCCGATCATGGTCAGCATGCCAATGGACCAAGTCACCTGTGCCAGTCATGCAGATCAGCAAGACAAATGAGATGAAACAGAGAAAGATGAAGTGCAATTAATGATAAAGTTGGAGACATCTCCTATATATCGTGCTTTTTATGGGAGTAATTAACCCTATTAGTCCAGGAGCCCAGAACGTTGATTCAAGTGAAAAGCGCCGGAACGTTTGACCTCATGGGCTGATGGGGTCATCCACCGACATCAAAAAATGCATTGCTGCCGGGTCTGACCCGTGGCTTTACCCCCGAAATCACTCAATTAGTGACGCCATTACCGAAACACCTAATTTCCTCAATATCAAGCAAACTATGCATGATAATATCACGAATAAGGTGTCCATACCTATGTTTTCATGGTCAATCATTACCCTGATGCTATGCATATTGCGAGAAAATGTATAGTTTACCATGGAAATGCATGGTTCATCCACTAAATTAGCAATGCCATTACCGAAACATCTATCTGAAAAACTGTGCATGATAATATCACAAATAAGGTGCTATACCGATATTTTTATGGTCAATCATTACCCTGACACAATGCGTTATCACTGGGAAATGTGGTTTACCATGTAAATGTGTAGCCCACCTGCTCATTAAGCGATGCCATTATCGAACGATATATGGAAAACTTTCAAATGTGAAGTTCACATAATTAACTTGATGTACTCTTGGCATTACAAGTCTTCTCTATCACTTTCGTTACTCTCATCACTGTCCTCGCTCCAAGCATTATCTGACTCTTCCTCATCCACTGAATTATCTTACACGCCATCCCCATCATCCTCATGTGGGCCTGTGAGGGACTCTGGAACTGAACTTCCTGGATACCAGTCTGGTTCAAAGCAGTTTTGAGACAACTTCCATCTATAGTCTGTCGGACTCACCCCACCAGTTGGATCTGTCTGATCCGCTCTCTTTCAGATTCTTGCCACATAGTGCACCCTTTTCATATGATTACCAACTGTCTTGGCACACGGTGGAAGAGAGGCACAATTTATCTTCTTTATTCTGGCAAGGGGCTCCTTTTCATCACCACCACCCATTTGCATGAACGCCTTGTATCTGGCTTCATTAATGTCAGAGGTTTTGAAGCCATACAGCACGCAGACAAAGGATTTAACAGCTTGGACGTCTACCTCCTCAGCTGTTAGAGATCGCAATGCCATGACATGCGCTGCATCTGACTCCATCCACTGGAAGGGCTTCACTTTGCCCTTTCTGTAGAAACACGATGTGAAATCACAACCAGTGAAGGCATGAAGGCTGATTAGTGCTTCAGTGATACCAGTCTGTTTCTTCTCAAGAATGTCAGCCAGTTTTGTGACATCAATGTACCTTTGGTGGTTGCCAGATCCATAGTCCATGATGATCTTGATCCCTTCCGACCTTCCAGAAAGCCCAAGCAGAATGATGAAGACGTCCATATCAGTGGACCTTACTAGAACGTTACCAGTGGAAATGTTGTTTGTGTGAAAGGCAATGAGTGCGTCAGCTTTTTCATATCGACATTGGAGGTAATTCGGTTCCTCCATTTGCAGCACATCATCTCCATACACACACCACCATGTGAAACTGTTTTTCTTCCAAGAATTGAACCATATTGGAGCTTCTTCCATTCCTCCATTAGAAACCGGGCAAACTCTTCCTTGAATGATCTACTTTTGAGTAACTCTGTGCCACTCTGTCACTGAGCCTGGTCAGGTCCAGTAATGATGAATGCTTGAGGAGTCGTTGAACGACGCAGGTTTCGCTTGGTATCTTTGATGGTGACTGGTACTTGTCGAGCACGAAATGGATTTGCTCCCCACGCTACAAACATACTTTTGCCATGGCTGCATATGTGGATTTGCTGTCCTGCAGCATGGTTTCATGGAGGATAATACTGCCATCAATTACTGCAGCTGTTATTGGGGGAAGACTGTTGTCATTGAGAAACACTTCCTGTCTGCTTTCAAGTTTCTTTGTGAGAGATGCCTTGTCTGTCTTCAGGGGAGTTCCATCGCTATGGGCACGAGAAAATGGTACTTCAGTAACCGGGTAGCTAAGAATGTGATGCAGATCAAGTGCATCGTTTGTCTCGGCAGCAACAGCTAAGATTCGTCCAAAGACATCCCTGACTCCCTCTGCCGCATTCGCTCTTCATGCTGCGGTCTTAGATTGCTTCACATTCTCTGCAGCAAAGTTCAACATTTTCACTTTGAATTGCCTTTCGCCATCTAGCAGATTTTTTGGCTGTTTCCCAGTTGCTGGAATTGAAACACTTCAGGGTACGTTTCTTTTCTCCTCTTTCTTTGGAAATTATACAAACGGGGGCGTCATTTGCCATGATCTGTAAATAACAAAAAGGGACCGAGACCAATGCATTATTTGCCACATTGTAACAAATGACAGAGATGGTACGACTCCAGTAGGCAACTTTCAGCATGAACTCAACATTTTCAAGCACTGGAGTTGGCATTGTAATATTTCACCATAAAAACATGGGTATCGACACCTTATTTGTGATATTATCATGCAGTATTTTTCAGATATTAATGAAAATGGGGTTTTCCACAATGGCAATGCAAATTGGGTGGGTGAACGAAACATTTACATGGTAAACTATACATTTTCTAGCAATAATGCGGGTGTCAGTGTAATGATTGACCATGGAAACATAGGTGTATCCACCTTATTCGTTATATTATCATGCATATTTTTCCAGATGTTGAGCAAAATGTGTATCTGTAATGGAGTCACTAATTGAGTAATTTCAGGGGGGGGGTGGGGGAGGGGAAGCCACAGGTCAGACCCGGCAGCAATGCATTTTTGTGATGTCAGTGGATGACCCCATCAGCCCATGCGGTCAAACGTTCAGGCGCTTTTCACTTGAATGAACCTTCTGGGCTCCTGGACTATATAGCACCTGGGCAGGCAGTTCACTTGTCACTCACAAAAAAAATAAAAAAAATCAAAAAAAAAATCGAATAAATGTAGATTTTCTGCGTTGTTCCAAATAACTAAATATCACCTTTCTTGTTTATTTTTGTCAATCTGTTTATCTTGGTAAATATTCTACGAATTGTGCTGAACAAGGCTCAGTTGTGAAATTTGCAATGCTGAAAAATGGGCAGTTGGAGGGGAAGAAAGAGGTAGCGGGGTTGGGGGGAACAGAGCATGGGCAAGTGTTGGTTTAACAGACTGCATTCTGTCTCACCGAAAAGTTTATGATGCAGAAAGAGCGAGTTTTCACATTCAGGAATTCAATGAACAGTGTTGTCCTTAAAAGGGAAGAGCCAGAATAGACATCACAAAATCCCTGCTTCAACATTTAAAGCATCACTTTAATGTGATATAATATTTTGATATTTCACTACATCCCTCCCAGAGAATAAAATCTGTACCACTTTTCACTTCCCAAGGCACCAAGTGCGGTCATCAACAAGATACCAAAGGACAAGTTTCTCTCTTTTCCTCATTCTCAGGCCATGGAGGAGCTTGTACATATATCACGTACACGACAAGGACTCAGAGACACCTGTTTACATTTACATGAATTACAAGGGTATGGAGTACACAATGGATAAATTAACAGTATTTGAGATTTTATCATGGTTTGCTTAAAGCATCATGAGATGAGTGCTCAGATGGAAATTTGCAAAATAAAAAAACTGAATTGGATGCATTTTTGTTTATGTCACAAAAAAAAAATTCAATCATATTTTATTGACACCTCTGCTTCAAAAAGAAGTTTTTTTTTTTCCAACAATCTAAAAGTTTGTTTTTTTGATGTTAGTATTACAAATCAAAAACATGATTGATGAGAAGCAATTTTAATACCTCGAATAAGGAAGTGCACTCAAAAAAAAAATCATGATGGTGGAATCAAAACTCAATTAAATGCAAGCTCTCATGAAAGGAAGGACGATTTCACGAGCACAAGTGAGTGCTTAATGGAGGTGTTGTGGTCACCTTCTGAACACTGGCTGGAATATAATAAATAAACATGTGAAATCCACCCTTGCACAATACAACAAACCCATTTGATAATAAAAAGAAATGACAGAATCATGGACATAAAGTATATTTCAAAGCAATCTACTTATTACATATGCAAAGATGAAACTTGTCGAGTGTCAGGTCAGGCCAGATTAGATCTGTGACTTGCGAAAGATACCATGTAAACCTGTACAAACCCGTTGCATGGTCGGGGTGTTGGCGACTAAACAAACAGTCTCCCCCACCAAATTTCTTGGTGAGGATGGTGTATGATATGGACACCAAGCAGGATTAAAAACAAAACCTGTCGAAGGGTGGAGAAGCTCCTTGTGAGCCAGCGGCCATCCATATCTAGTGCACAACTACGTCTGCGGCCATCCTCCTGAAGTTGGCTAACTTTTTATTAAGAGGTGGTGGCAGGATTTTCACTCCAGCTCCCATAAAACCCTTCATTCTGCAAAACATACGAAAAGCACAAAAAAATAAAAAAATAAAAATCTGAAAACCCGCTCTGTGGGAGTACCTCCTGTGTAGCTGCCCTTCGCAGGGCAACTCACCAGATGACGGGATTTTAGCAAAGCCTTCGCGATCCCCAATCTTTGATGGTAGGAGGAAAAAAATGGCGTAACCTTCCAGGGTCAGATTACGGAAGTGTGTGTCATAGGTGCTAAGGTGTCGTTCAACAGAAGGCAGTCTCTTTGGGTTAACCTGAGGTGGTCCTTTTGGGTGGGTGCCTGGAATGTTCTATCCCTAAGAGAGGATGATCACCTCTCTCTGTTATCAGAGTTCAAGCGCTTGAACATCAGTATTGCAGCACTTTCTGTGGGTTGGAGATCGGATTGTGGCGAGATCATGGCAGGTGGTTACACCTACTATTGGTCTGGTCTGTCTGATGGTTACCATGTCCAAGGAGTTGCTCTCACTGAGTCCAATAAGCTGACTCCAAAGATAATTGAGGTAACACCTGTCAACCAGCGTATTATGGGATAAATGATTCGTCTCTCCTTGGGTGTCATTTCTCTGGTCTCTGGAAACGCTCCGACTGAGGTGATTGATCTCACCATGAAGGACGCATTCTATGCCACGCTCAAGTCTGTGGTTGATCAGTGCCTGAGCTGAGATACTCTTCTAGTCTTGGGAGATTTCCTACATTGACTGGAACTAATAGCATGGTAAGGAGACATGTGTTGATCCCCATGGGTCTGGAACTGTGAATCAGAATAGCATGAAATTCTGTGACTTTTCAAGAAGTCATGGACTTAGGGTGGCTGGTTCATGGTTTCAGCACCCACAGGCTCATCGCTGGACTTGGCATTCCAATGCTGGTGGTGGGGCAAAGGAGATTGACCATGTGCTCGTTGATTGTCACTGGAGGATGATCCAGAACTGCAGGGTTTAGCGGAGTGCTCAGTTCCTCAATACTGACCACCGGTTTGTTCTAGAAACTCTGAAGTTGCACCTTAAATCCAGGAGAATGGTACCATCCCAGCCGAGGCTGGATGTTGGCAAGCTCAACGATGAGGGAAGCTGAGCAGTTTATAAACAGGCTGAGAGGAGATTTGGTGGGGGGAGTGGCAGGGGTCTGCTGAGTGCTTTGGTGGATCCTGAAGAGTTGTGGAGTGCCTTCAAGACCACTGTCCTTCACGTTGCCAGTGGATGTCTCAGAACACACGGAAGGGGGGAAGAAGAATTTTGTCTCTCAAGAGACACTGGATACTACTGATAAAAGTCTCAGGGCAAGGCTGAATGGCAGAGTTGAGGCGTAAAACTGTACTTGCGCCAAGTGTGGGCAAGGAGGCCAATGTACGAGGAATCTGTGAGGGGGTAGAGCATCAACTGTGGTCAAGTGATTCTAGTCCTGCTTACAGGGGAATTCGCACATTGCGTTCCTCCAAGCCCATCCCACGGTGTGCTGCAGGAAGAGCTGAGGGTGGGAGGCTCTTGACAGAGGAGTCCGAAGTGAAGGCCCGCTGGGCTGGATACTTTGAGCGGCTGCACCAGGCTGATCCACCAGCTGTGGAGTTGGATGTCAGTGGTGTTACAATCCCTATTGCTGATCCTCCAATCAACTGTGGTTCACCTTCATTAGTGGAAGCACAGACTGTGATGAACAGCTTGAAAAGGAGTAATGCACCTCAGATCTGGCATTCATGCTGAACTTCTCAAGGCTGTTGGAAATGCTGCACTTGTGTCATCGCATGCAGTTCTGTGCTCTGCCGAGAACACAGGCATCATCCCAAATGACTGGAAGAGGGGCCTTGTTGTCCCTCTTTGGAAAAGGAAGGGTGGTCTCCAAGAAGGCAACAACATCCGAGGGGTGACACTGCTCAGTGCCGGGCAAGGTCTTTGCTCAGATAATTCTTGATAGGGTTTGCCACCATCTGCTTGAGCATCAACATCCAGTGCAGTCAGGCTTTACACCAAACAGGTAAATTATTGACCATATGCTTGTTCTTTGAGTCATCACCGAACACAGGCGAGAGTTTCGGCAGGGGCTGCTTGCAGCCTATGTTGATCTCTGTAAAGCATTTGATTCAGTGAATCAGGATGTCCTCTGGAGGATTCTTGGTCTTTGTGGGGTGCCACCAAAACTGATCAATCTGATATCTGAGCTATACTCTGGTACTCAGAGTGCTGTGAGATGTGGTGATACAATCTCTGACTTATTTCCAGTTGTTGATGGAGTTCGTCAAGTGTGTGTACTGGCTCCCACACTTTTTAGCGCTTGTATGGACTGGATTCTGGAGAGGATGTCAGAGAGATCAAGCTGCGGTGCATCGTTTGGTTATGTCAAGATTTGACCTTGATTTCTCGGATGATGCAGTCATCTTTGCAGAGACTGGATATCCTTTTGGGGGCCCTCGAGGTGCTGAATGAGGAGTCTTGAGCCGCTGGGATTATGGGTTTCCTGGGTCAAATCAAAGATCCAAGCTTTCCATGGCATATTGGATGCTGCTATCTTGTGTGTACCTCTTTGTGGCAAGGATGTTGAAGTCATGGAGAGATTCACTTCCCTTGGCAGTGATATTCACGTCTCTGCTAGCTGTGAGACAGAGGTCAACAGATGTCTGGGTCTGGCCTGGGGAGTCATGGATTCACTGGATCATGGGATGTGGCACTACCGGTACCTGGGCGGAAGGACGAAAGTCCGAGTCTTTAGGTACTTGGTGCTTGCAGTCTTGCTCTATGGATGTGAGACTTGGATTCTGACCAGGGATCTGAGGAGACAATTCCTTTGGTACCAGGTCTCTTTGGCAAATGCTTGGCTATCACTGGTCAGACTTTGTGTCCAATAATCGGTTGCTGTGAGAGAGACTCAAATGAGATTGTTACCTGCATCGTCCCTGAGCGTCAACTGTGGCTGTGTAGACAGATAGCTAGTTTCCCTGATGCTGAGCCTGCTCACCAGATTCTCTCAGCGAGGGAGCCTCGTGAGTGGAGGAGGCCAATGGGCTAACCATGTGCGTCATGCTTGCAGCAGGTAGTTCAGCATTTCAAGAAGATGAGGATGGGCCAGGCATCTGCCTGGTGGATGGCCACACGGAGGCCCCTGGAGTACCAGCGGAAAGTGGATGCAACGACGCGTGCTCCCATACCTGACCTGACCTACCTCCAATTACACCTAAACCCCTGACACAATGTTTTGTTACGGGACAACAGTGGAGTGGGAAAAGGCAAATCAAGTTGCACACTACTTATTCAGAGTGAACACAAGAAGAACAAACATTGTTTGCAATGCAGCCGAAAATATTGTTGTGATTAAATGAGACAAACACCCGAGTTAAATTTATAAGCTCTGCATTGATTGTGGCATTTTTTTTGACTCCTATAACTTGTCTTTATAAATTTTATACAACTCTCACACAAAAACACTTTCCTGAGGAAATACCAATCTCTCGATCGAGTGTAGCCTGTGGCTGCTGGTTGCATCATTGGTTGAGAGGCAGCTATGCCGCTGATGCAGTGTCCCCCTTACCAGTACACTGGTACTCATTTTGCCGACCTCGGAAGGATGACAAGCTGAGTAAACCTCCTGGTGTAATTTAATTCAGCGGACAACAGGGCTTGAACTCAGGACCCTAGGATCCCAAGCCACCACTAAGCCAACTCCAGGCTTAGAGGAAATACCAATGATCAATAAAAAAATAGGTACATTGGAGTTTTTTCCCCAATCTCATTCTTCCCTCCATGTTTTCAAGACAGCTGTTCACCACCATCTCAGAAAAGAGAGTCATATCGATTGAACACGAGTGCACACACGCAGTCTTTTCTGGGGGCAACCATAATTAGCCCCCATTGGACTTAGTCCAAAATGGGGGCTTATGGATTTGGTCTCGATTTTCGTGTTCGTAACCATATCTCGGACGTTTGTGGACCAACTTTATTTGTACTTCGCACAAAGACAATACATGATGGGGCACATCAGCACATCATTTTGTTTCGTGATGCAATCAAAGATGGCCAAGTGGCGGCCATTTTAGTCCAAAAAAAAAAAATCCCAGGTGTCGAACACGTCCTCAACCTTTTCCTGGCCATGCATTTACCGATGTTGTTCAAACTTGCCAGACAGATAACGAATGACGGCTTACATAAGCATATCATGTTTTTTCGAGATCATCTCCAAGATGGCCAACTGGCAGCAATTTTGTGACTTAAATGTCTCCCTAACCATTTTTCAGACATACATGATTCAATTTTATTCAAACTTGACACAAGCACAGTACATGATGGCAAACACGTAACCTCACTATTTTGCGATCTGATCAAAGATGGCTTACTGGCTGACTGGCAGACATTTTAGTTGTACATAAATATGGGCAAGCAGTTCAAGTCCACACAGGGAAATTACCAAAACAATTGGGGCTATGACATTTTATGTCTTTTTTACTTTTCTCATTAACTTGTTTTTTGCAGTAAATGTTGATAGGTGAGAGCATAATTGTAAAATTCATAAAATAAATAATACATTTTGATGGATAATATAGTACCTGAAGTTTAAAAATTAAAAATATACCCATCAGAGATGGGGAATCCCCCGCCATTGAAACATTTTTTGAAGTGTGGGTTTTTGAAGATTCCCAAGAAGTGTTGGGCATTCCAAAGTGGTTCTATGTTCCATACTCTTACAACAGCAAACAAATAATGAACCACTCGTCACCAACCCACAAAGGATGGACCAAATGGGGCAGTATTTTCGACAAAGTCTGATACACATGCAAAGTTTTTATCACATGCTAGAATGTTATTTTAAATCAGCAGGCTCACATGTGAGAAAAAACATGAACTGAGCAACCAATCAGGAACCAGAGGAAGAGGAACCAGCTGTACGATGGGGCAAAGGAGCTCAGCATCCCAAAATAGAAGGTTTTCAGCAAGCCGAGCAGAATACACTGTAAAATGTTCACAAAAAAACCGCAAATCTTTATGTTGCATTTAAATGTCTATTAGTGGAACATTATCATTTTCATTTGTATATTTCAGCTTGAAAGAAGGGTCACAAAGACCCAAGATATCCTACCAGTTTGCGTCCATATTTATCCGCAACTTTTCCCCATATTGGTGAACACAAGCCTCTCCCAGTAAAGTAAATCTAAAGAGAAGGAACATAGCAGCAATGTCAGAGCTCAAATACCACTTATACTTCAATGACCAAAGTGTGTCAAGATATTCCAAAAGTCAAGCTCGGCAGCATCAATACATTAGAATGAAATAGTTCAAATTTTTATGATTTTGTTGATTGTTCAGCCAACTAAATCATATATAGATATAGATATAGATAGATATAAAAGCAAAATGTTTGTTTGTGACCCGACTCCTCTGAGCTCCTCAGGCTTATCGCCACGAAACTTTATAGGAGAACATTTTTTTAAACCAGGGTGCCCATAAATCGGGGACTTAAACAGTCATTTTCTCACAATTCATAAATTGTAAATAACCGAGCTGCCACCTGTCACCATCTCTGCGAGGGAAGGCCCATATATACAATGCTGCATAAAAAACGTCCATTTTCTTTCGGATTTCAACCCAATACCTATATATTTGGTGAAGTGGTGACCTCCGATCATCAAATATGGTATAAAATGTGAAAAATAACTGTGAAACAAGACGTTACCATGATTGTTAAGATCGGTGAAGGAGTCAAGTGACCTCTCAAATGCACTATAATCATTCAAAAACTGAACAAAGTACAAACACAATCCATATATAGATTTAGCAGTAATTTTACTGCTCATCCAATGACATAACTCTCAAG
Source organism: Eptatretus burgeri (assembly GCF_056783735.1). Lineage (NCBI taxonomy): Eukaryota > Metazoa > Chordata > Myxini > Myxiniformes > Myxinidae > Eptatretus > Eptatretus burgeri. Next base: position 108,705,615 of record NC_140964.1, on the reverse strand, counting down.
GATGAAAGAAGAGTTTGTAGGAAAAAAAAGAAGGAAAAAAGGTTACCATCTTAACTAACTTCACCAAATATACATGCATCGTATAGTTTCAAAGAACCAAGTGAATATCATGATTTGATTTTTGATCGAAATGTGACAGCAGATTTTTGATGAAATTCATTGTAGATGTTTCACCTCAAATGAGAATTTTTTTGTGTGTATTATTGGTAGAAACGGGAAATCAGTGTAAAAATTCAGTGAGGAGATATCGTGGCGGGTGAAGCCGGTAATCTTGGTAGCCATTTTTTTTCTTTGATTTTAAAATGGTTTTTGGTTACTATCACAGATGAGATATATTTCATGACAATATTATCGATATCTCCACCCTCTTAACGATGTCTTATTGAAGGGGACATTCAAAAATTATGTAGCCCACGTGTGGGGTTTTTTACATTCACAAAAAAACTGTTTTTTTTTTTTTCATTTGAGTTTTACATTCGCAATGGGTTTGCGGGTGTTTCCAGAGCAGTCACATAACACCCTTTTTCGTTAATATTAAAATGAGCTATCAAAGAACTGACGTTTCTGGGTAAACTTTCCCATAACCTCAATTGAGGTTCTCATCGAGCTTTTCTCTATGAGCCATGGCTTTGCCAAAACATCTCACTTCTTCTTCTTCTTCTTCTAAATGGAGCTTGGCTGACAGGTAACTATTATGTTGTTGGACATCCAACCATCGAGACCATACTTTGTGCAGAGCGTTGGTGCTGCCTAAGCAGTCTCTTGGGTACAATCCTGGATGGGTGGCCACTCCGACACAGGATACCAGCAAGCTGGTGCTCATTTTGCCGACCTCAGAAGGATGACAGGCAGAGTCAACCCCACTTGGTATTAATTCAACAGCCAAGCAGGATATGAACTCAAGACCCTCGGATCCCAAGTCCACCACATGCCACTGATGCTGTGCCCCTATACCAGTGCACTGGTACTCTTTCCAGTGAACTTGGAAGGATGACAGGCTGAGTCAACCAGACATGATGTTAATTCAGTGGCAAACGGGGCTCAAACTCAGGACCCTAAGATCCCAAGCCAGCCACCCTAATCACCAAGCCAACACCAGGCTTAAATCTCACTGTAAGCAGGTGGATTGAAGAAAAAAAAAAGTGACACCATCTCCCTGAAAAGAGGAAGAAGAGGATGCATCAGTAAAATGGGTTTTCCATGTGTATATATATATATATATATATATATATATATATATATATATATATATATATATATATATATATATATATATATATATATACACATATTGTATGAATAAGTCGGGAGTGGTGGAGAAGTATGTGAGGATCGTGCAGGATATGTACGAGGACAGTGTGACAGCGGTGAGGTGTGCGGTAGGAATGACAGACCGGTTTAAGGTAAAAGTGGGATTGCACCAAGGATCGACTCTGAGCCCTTTCCTGTTTGCAATGGTGATGGACAGGTTGACGGACGAGATCAGACTGGAGTCTCCATGGACTATGATGTTCGCGGATGACATCATGATCTGTAGGGAGAGTAGGGAGCAGGCTGAATCGAGCCTTGAGAGGTGGAGGTACGCACTGGAGAGAAGGGGAATGTTAGTCAGTAGGAGTAAGACGGAGTACATGTGCGTAAATGAGAGGGAGGGTGGTGGTATGGTGCGGTTGCAAGGAGTTGAGGTGGGGAAGGTGGATGGGTTTAAATACTTGGGATCAACTGTCCAAAGTAACGGAGAGTGTGGGAGAGAAGTGAAAAAGAGAGTTCAGGCAGGATGGAGTGGTTGGAGAAGAGTTGCAGGAGTGATTTGTGACAGAAGGGTAGCTGCAAGAGTGAAGGGGAAAGTATATAAGACGGTAGTGAGACCAGCTATGTTGTATGGTTTGGAGGTGGTGGCGCTCACAAAAAGACAGGAAGCGGAGCTGGAGGTGGCAGAGTTAAAGATGCTGCGATTCTCGTTGGGAGTGATGAGGATGGATAGGATAATAAATGAGTATATTAGAGGGACAGCGCAGGTAGGACGGCTGGAGACAAAGTGAGAGAGGCGAGATTGAGATGGTTTGGACATGTGCACAGGAAGGAAACGGAGTATATCGGGAGAAGGATGTTGAAGATGGAGCCGCCAGGCAGGAGGAGAAGAGGAAGGCCAAAGAATAGGTTCATGGATGCGGTGAGGGCGGACATGCGGGTGGTTGGAGTGTCAATGGAAGATGTGGAGGATAGAGCGAAATGGAGACTGTTGGTCCGCTGTGGCGACCCCGAACGGGAGCAGACGAAAGAAGAAGAAGAAGATATACACATATAATATTTTTTGTTTGTGACCTTACTGTTTTGAGTTCCCAAAATTAATTTGGGACAAAACTTTCTGCGATCATATTTTTAACTACGATGCACCGAAATAGGAGTTTTTAACAGTCATGAGGTGGTCATTTGGTCCATTATTTCCATGTTGCACTCGAGTTAATTTATTTACCAACATGAGGAAATTTATTTACTGCAGCTTCACTCCTTTACATCCTTATGTCCTAGAGACCTCATAAGACCCTTTACACCCCTTAGATCTTTTAATCTTTTAATACCCATTTAGGCCCTGTTAAGACCTTTTGGACCCCTTCACACCCTTGAGACGTATCGACTTTCTTTGACCCTTTTCAGACCCTTTGATCAAGTCTCACCCCTTTTGCTCGTTTGCCCTTTCACTCCTTTAATTTTCACACTGATCGGATGTAGCGTTCTATGTTTGCAATTATGATGCCATAACGAAGGCACCTCTGCCATCAAAAAGAGAAATCACTTATTTCCCATGGGGAGTGCTTCACATGTGGCAAGTGTCAATTTATCCCATGGTGCAGTTTTTCTTCCAAAGAGGATACAGAGGTCAATTTTTTTCTTTTTTCCAACATTGCTGCCACACCACATGACCTACAATATCATAATTATCATTAAAACATTCTGCATGCATCGTCACTCCGATGGTGAAAATTGTGCCAATCGGACAAGCATTTGCAGAGAAAACCACTTAAGTTCTGTGCAGACAAACAGACCCAAATGCAATACCTTCTCCTCCAACGAGCGTAATAGAAAAACAATTTGGTTTTCGCCCGACTTTTCAAGGCTTATTAACATGTACTGTATGTTTCGGAAATAAACATTAGAGCCCACGAAAATCGGCTTGGTCGTGAAATGCCTGCATACATAATAAATGAGAGGGGGAGGGGAAGTGGTGGAGTGTGATTCTGGAGGGAGGGTGTGGGAGAAGGGAGGGTAAGGGTGAGAAGAGATGGGAGGAGGGAACCGGCATTGCCCAGCAACTCCAGGTACCCCTGCTGGTGCAATACATTTTATTAACTGACTCTGTGCTCCACACACACCGAAGTCCATTCCCAATTCTGCTGAAAAACAAATGTAATGATCAAATAAAAGATAAAAAACACACCGAGGAGATGAGAGCAATTTGCCATGTGGACAGATTCCATTCACACTGCAGTGCTGGTCCCAATATAGTGAGAGACATTAATAGGAGAGGAAGAACCCACTGCAGAAAAAAGTAAACAGAGGTACAACCAAGTTAGACAATATATGAATACCATTTTCAGTCTTGAAAGCTTTACGACACGATGTCCATGTATGTCCAGAGAGCAATCATCCATTTAAATACTTAACAGTTAGAGATACTGAAAAGTTAAAACTGACATCCTGTCATGCAACCAAATGTGTCAAGCCTGAGGTTAACAAAATGAGCTGGGTTTAAGGGTGAAATGCTGGGATTGTGTAAGTTTACAAGGATCAAAGCTGAGGTTGAAGGTGGTTCAGAAGGGGGTGAGTCGTATTAAAAACCAATTTGATCGAGTGCAGATAAAATTTTTTTTTATTTTTTAGGTCACTGAATTCAGACCTACCGAGGCCAGACCGCAAACTGCAAGCAAAAACCACTGGAACTTCCCGAATCCAAGAGTTTCTATTGCATCATCCACTGTGAAAAATGTAGTTTCTGAGCATCAGAGAGTGCAAGGGATGGGAGAGAGGCAGTGGAGGATGTAAGGCAATAATCCAGAGAGAAATGCTTTATCAACAATATTGCTAATATTTAAACAATATTTATCAACATCAATATTTGGAGAAATCACATTTATCCCATCAACAGAGAAATTTTATTGCTTTGTTCACTTTTACATCGGAAGTTCAGTCATGCAATCAAAGAGCAATAATTATTAATGATTCGTTGCCAACCCAAATTTCCCTCCCTCCCTCTCTCCACATTACTTGTGCGAGATGAGGCTTTGGAGGTGAATAAAGAATTATTTTACCTTTTTCACAGCATGGTGTTCTGGTATCCTGAGGAGCAACAATTTTTGCCTTCTTCTTGATAAAGCCTTTATTTCTGACATCATGGCAGAGTGAAGACATGATTCTGGCAAAGTTGAGGAGAATGTTTGGGAGCAGTGGTTAGAACAAAATAATCAAGGACTATGAATATCCTCATCATGACATTCACTTTTAATTCCCAAGCACAAGGAATGAGGAGGTGTAAAGATCTCCTTGCAGAATGCACAATGTTATATTTTCAAATCTAGTTAACACCTTATTACCTCCAGTATCTCTGCATTATCCTTTTTCTCCCCACACTTGAAAAAGTAAAAAATAAAAAAAATTAAAAAAACGGGGGGATATTGTAATCAGCTCTGTCCGTCCATCCATCACACCATCTCCTCTTAAACAGTTGTGCATAAATTCACTAAAGTTGGTAGTTTATAGTCACCACACGGCAAGAAGGTGTGAGAGAAGTATAATTTTAGACCCACCCCCTGGGGCAGGGTCAAAAGTTCAAACAAATGCAATTATGGGCAGATTTCAAATCATTTTTTAAATGAAACTTTTTTTTTAATGCAATCAACATTGGGGGATGCATGAAATATCGTATAATTCTTTGGATTTGACCCAGGGGATGGGGACACGGTTATAGAGGCAAAATAGAAGATTTCTAAACTCCAAATTTGATGTTGGATAATTTCTGGTGGGTCGTTTTGCAATCCTTCAACTTTGTTTTAAGTGGGAAGCGTAGGGGACTTGTGATGGTGCACCATATACTTTGATCTAATTCAAATTTAATTTGATTTACCATACTCTTCGCAGAGCATTCGTGCTGCCGAAGCAGTTTCTTGGAAGGGGTGCACTGGGTGGTTTGCCATAGTCTTCCCGGCATTGTTTGTCCATGCTATATCCTATAAAATTCCGAGCATCAAGCAAGGAAGCAGCAAGTGCCATTTTAAAGTCTGGTATGACTCGGCCAGGGTGTGACGTAAACCACCTCCCAGACTCATGGTTAGACACTAACCAGAACTTCAGAGTGTGGTCCTGATTCAAACAAGGAAAATAAAAAAACAAACAAATAAAAGAAAGACATAAAATGTCATAGCCCCCGTTGTTTTCGTAATTTTGCTGTTCGGAGTTGAAGGGCAAGGCCATATTTATTTACAAGTAGAATGGCTGCGAGTCTACTAGTCGGCCATCTTTGATCAGATCACAAAATAAAGTGAGGAGCAAGTGTATGCTGTCATGTATTGTGCTTATGCCAAGTTTGAACAAGATTGGACTCTATACTTACGTCTGAGAAATGTAATTATGGCATGCCAGCATGCCCCCCCCCCCCCAAAATGTTAACTTCCATTCATGCCTTTTATGCTTCTCCAAATCCTTTTAACTGTTTGAGTGCTGAAGTTTTCCAGTGTGCAACAAAAAAAAATTATGTATTTTTTCAGTCAAACTGAATAAAAATGTCTTTTTATGAAGTAAGCATATGGGGTAAGTATATGAGGCAACAACAGGAACAAACACTTAAATACGAACAAACAATACAGATTGTTGAATAATGACACGGGCCGCGATAGTGGCCAACAGCACTAAAACAGTTAAGGAGGTTTCTGAACTAATGGCTGAACACCAAGAATGACAAGAATCAGCTTTAGCTGGTTTGATTGATCCCCTGTTGTGCAAATGGTCTCTTCCTTAAATTCTATGGAATCTTCCATTCATACATCTTAGCACTATCCTTGACAGTATTGAGCTGACATGCCCATATTAACCTACCGCATCCATTAAGTAACTATTATCAGTTTCCATTTCAACAATAGTTGAAATGCCACATCATCTTCTTCTTCTTTAAAAGCCATTATTATCCCACGTTGTGGGTTCGACCTGAGTGGATGAAATGCCATATCTGATATATAAACACGTCGACTTTCCCGAAGAGACATGAGGATCCAACAGTCAAATGCCCACAAAATGAGTGGCTCCCAAAACGTTTTCCTGTTGCATTGCAGACCTACACTGAACCAGAAACACCTTAACCCTCGGTGAGCAGACTGACGTGGGGGTGGTGGTTGTGGGTGGGGTAAATGGATTTTGTGCCTGTGGCTAATATAATAGCCCCTCCTCCGGCATGGACATGGAAAGCACATGCACAGGCACAAATTACAAGTCCTCTCCACACACTCGTGGGGATGGGGTTGTTTTTACTCGAGGTTTGCCGATCACGTGTGCAACATTTGGTGGAGATCAGTCAAGGCGTTCACAAATCCAGGAATGACTGATGAGTAAACCACGTGATCCAAGATGTTTTGCACTTTCAACATTTCCAAATTATTTCACAATCGTGGTTGCCAATTTAATGGAGTTTGCACAATTGAGAGGCTTGGAACCATCAATGGCCAAAACAATAAACAAGTACCGGTACAAAGTACACCGCTCTCTTGCCAAATAAATAAAAAAACAACAATCCAGCGAGCGACATCGCTGGGACGCCGAAGGCACTCGCACTCTACGTTGAAATTGGGAGGGAGTGTTGTGCAATAATTATTTATTGATTAAAATAAATAAATAATAATCACAAAATTATTAATTTCTTAATTTACACAAAATTAGTAGGTGGTTGAATACAGTGAGATGATATGCAAATGCTCTTCAAATTTCAAGTTAATTGGATGAAAATTGAGGATTTTAGAAATTTGGCCCATGTTGACATTTTGGCCGTCGTTGACCTCAAAATTAAGAGGTGGTTGAATTTGGTGACCTGATATGCAAATGCTCTTCAAATTTCAAGGTAATGGGATTACAATTGAGGATTTTAGAAATTTGGCCTGTGTTGACCTTTTGGCCAATGTTTTCCTCAAAATTAATAGGCGGTTTAATTTGTTGACCTTATTTGCAAATGCTCTTCAAATTTCAAGTCAATCAGATGAAAATTGAGGATTTTAGAAATCTGGCCTATGTTGACATGTTGGTCGATGTTGACCTCAAAATTAATAGGTGGTCGAGTTCAGTGACATCATATGCAAATGTTCTTCAAATTTTAAGTCAATCGGATGAAAATTGAGGATTTTAGAAAATTTGGCCCAAATTGGCCTTTTGGCCTATTTTTTTTTAACCTTTTGGCCTATGTTTACCTCAAATTTAATAGGTGGTTGAATTCAGTAACCTGATATGCAAATGCTCTTCAAATTTCAAGTTAATTGGATTAAAATTGATTATTCTAGAAATTTGGCCTATGCTGACCTTTTGGTCTATGTTGACCTTTTTGCAGATGGTTATCACAAAAATAATAGGTGGTTGAATTCAGTGACCTGGGAAGTAAATCCTTTTCAAATTTCAACTCAATTGGAAGAAAATTGAGGATTTCGAAAATTTGGCCAAAATTGGCCTATTTTGACGTTTTGGCCTATGTTTACATCAAAATTAATATGTGGTTGCATTCATTGACCTGTTATGCAATTCCTGTTCAAATTTCAGTCAATCAGATGAAAATTAAAGATATTAGAAAATATGGCTCAAATGGGCCTTTTGGCTGATGTTGAATTCAGCGACTTGAAATGCAAATGGTCTTCAAATTTCAAATTAATCGGATGAAAATTGACAATTGTAGAAACAATGAAAAAATTGCCCTATTTTGGGTTGGCCTTTCGACCTCGTATAACCTCAAAATTAATGGGTGGTTGAATTAAATGTCCTGATGTGCAAATCCTTGTCCAAATTTCAAGTCAATCGGATGAAAAGTGAGGATTTTAGAAAATTTGGCCGAAATTGGCCAAATTGGCTGAGTCCGAACCAAAATCCAATCCGCTTGTTCTTGTCACCTATTCAACTCATCCACCTTGTTCTGTCATAACTCATCCACAACTTTTTGAGATACCATGATATTGAGTTTTTGGCCCTATGTATCAATTTTATAAATTTGGCCTATGTTGACCTTGTGGACAAGAGAGGGGGAAGAAGGCAGTTGAGGATTTGAGGAGGTGGAGTGAAGAGATGGAGGTGAGAGGGCAGTGGAAGGAGGCAGCTTTGTGGATGGGAGAGGGGGGGCAACTTTTGGAAGGATGAGTGAGGGGATGAATGGTGGGAGAAAGGTGAGGGGGGAGTTTTTGAGAGAGAGGTGAGAGGGAGGCTTGGAGGGAGAAGAGTGGGATGGTTGCTTTGAGAGTGAGGGGTGAGTGGAGTGAGTTGGCACTGAAGTTGGAAAAAAAAAGAATGGTTGATTGAAAGCAAACATTCATCGCAAACTGGGGTTTTTAAAAGTTTTCGGTCAGTTATGCGATTCAACACATTTCTTGAAGGATGCAATAAAGGCGAATTCAGAGAATGGAGAGAATAAACGCTGCAACAGTTGGATTTTTTAGGCAAGGTATGAAGGAAAGGTCGAATTGAGAGCAGTCTGTTTAAATAGCAGAAGAGTGGTGCATTCTGATACAGTAAAGAGTACCACACGTGTGAAAGAGGAAGATGAAGCATTATAAGAGATCGTTTTTGTTATTATTATTAATGTTTGAGAGAGTTTTCAACAGATTAGGTCATGGAAGTGTTGTGGGAAAAAAAAATCGAGGAAGAAGAAGAGGAGATGAAGACGAAGAAGAAGAATCTGAGATAATGGAGCGGAGCGGAGAAGCGGAGAAAATGGAGCGAATTCAGTGACCTGATGTGTAAATCTTTTCAAATTTCAACTCAATCGGATGGCAATTGATGATTTTAGAAAATTTGGCTAAAATTGGCCTATTGGTCTGTGTATACCTTTTCAGTTTATCGCATTTTAAGAAACTTAAATGTAGAACCGTCACAAGGTCGGTGACATTAATCTCTGAAAATTTCAGAATGATTGGTTGAGCGATTTGTGTTGGAGGCAAGCGGACAGACAAACAAAGAAATGAAAAATCAGTCATAGTGACAACTTGGCAAAACAGTACAAAGTAGGATGGCACTCGGGAGAGCGCATACCTCTGTCAGGTAGAACACTTCATGTTTTGTATCCCACCGATGGGCTGAATCCAAACCAAAATCTAATCTGCTTGTTCTTGTCACCTGTTCAACTTGTCCACCTTGTTTTGTCATAACTCATCCACAACTTTTTGAGATATAGTGATATATTGAGTTTTTGGCCCAATGTATCAATTTAATAAATTTAGCCTATGTTGACCTTTTCACCAATTGTGACCACAAAAATAGGTGGTTGAATTCAGTGACCTGATATGTAAATCCTTTTCAAATTTCAACTCAATCGGATGAAAATTGAGGATTCAGAAAAGTTGGCCCAAATTAGCCTTTTGGCCAATTTTGACATATTGGCCTATGTTTACCTCAAAATTAATAGGTGTTTGAATTCAGCGACCTGACATGAAAATGCTCTTCAAATTTCAAGGTAATGGGATTAAAATTGAGGATTTCAGAAAATTTGACCCAAATTGGCCAATGCAGACCTTTCAGCCTATGTGGACCTCAAAATTAGTAGGTGGTTCAATTCAATAACCTGATCTGCAAATGCTCTTCAAATTTCAAGGTAATGGGATTAAAATTGAGGACTCTAGAAATTTGGCCTATCTTGACTTGTTGGTCAAAGTTGACCTCAAAATTAAAAGGTGGTTGCTTGCAGCAACCTGATGTGCAAATGTTCTTAAAATTTCAAGTCAATTGGATTAAAATTGACAATTTAAAAATTTGGCCAATTTTGGGTTGATTTTATGGCCTATGTTGACGTTTTGACCAATGACCTCAAAACATAATTGGTGGTTGAATTCAGTGACCTGAAATATATATCCTCGTCAAATTTCAAGGGAATGGGATAAAAATTGAGGATTTTAGAAAATTTGGCTCAAATTGGCCTTTTGGCCTATGAAGACCTTTTCAGTTCACGGAATTTTATGAAACTTTAATGCAGGACCGTTGCAGGGTCGGTGATATTAATTTCTCAAAACTTTCAGAACGATTGGTTGAGCGGTTTTGGCTGGAGGTGAGCGGACAGACAAACAAGCAAGCACACAAATGGAGTCGATCAACATACTTGTCCAAATTTTTTTTATTTTTTTTGCCAAGTAACAAACAAATGGAGTGAAAACCGAGTACTCTTTTCTTTCGGCACCTGGCGTTGGCGTCATGCATGGTCTGGATATGGAATTGGGAAGGAGTGGCGAAAGGGGAGGTCGCACCAAGTGGTGCTAATTGGGGGCGGCAAATTTGTTATCTTGCATCTCTATCGACATTTCGTACCATTTTGCAGCAGCGCATGAAAACACAAGCGAAGGGAGGAGTTGAACTTTTCGAATGGTCCCACCCTCCATTTGCTGACCAATGGTTGCAGCCAACGATATCCCAGAGAGAGTGGGGGCGGGAAAAAAAAGAGCACGTGGCTTGCCGGGAAACGAAGCAAACGAGGCGTTCATGCTCATTTTAGTTCGCGCTCATTTTAGTTCGCCGTTCACACCTCAGTGTTCCCGATTGATTTTTTACAGGTGAGAAAAGGATACGAACAACAACAAAAAAGCACAATGTATTCGCACGATTTTCAAAGGTTGAAAAACATATTTTCTTTTAAATCCTGACGGATCTATTAAAACACTGATCTATTTATTTCGTAAGCAAAAATGGCAGAATTCCCCTTTTGAAGGCTGAGTGGCAGCGGGCTAATGCGACATGGCGCTTCACGGAGGGGAGAAGACTTCGAAGCTGTGATAGATGAGTTTTCCTCACCAAAGGCGATGAAGAGGTGAACCACAGTCACACCAACTGCACATTTAGTAACCCAATGACTATTTATAAATGCAGAAAACAAAACTTTAACTGTTTACTTGCAAATGTACTGTACCTAATTATTTGATTTGCAACGAGAACGGCACTGGGTAGAGCACGTACCTCCACCATGTAATGCCTGATCCACAAGAACAAGACATCGTGGTATATATCGTTTTTGAGATATCATGATATATATATATATATATATATATATATATATATATATATATATATATATATATATATATATATATATATATATATATATATACACACATATCATTTTTGAGATATCATGCTATATATCGTTTTTGAGATATCATGCTATATATCGTTTTTGAGATGTCATGCTATATATCGTTTTTGAGATATCATGGCATATATCGTTTTTGAGATATCATGGTATATATCGTTTTTGAGATATCATGGTATATATCGTTTTTGAGATATCATGCTATAGATCGTTTTTGAGATGTCATGCTATATATCGTTTTTGAGATGTCATGCTATATATCGTTTTTAAGATGTCATGCTATATATCGTTTTTGAGATATCATGCTATATATCGTTTTTGAGATATCATGCTATATATCGTTTTTGAGATATCATGCTATATATCGTTTTTGAGATATCATGCTATATATCGTTTTTGAGATATCATGCTATATATCGTTTTTGAGATATCATGCTATATATCGTTTTTGAGATATCATGCTATATATCGTTTTGAAAATGTCATGCTATATATCGTTTTTGAGATATCATGCTATATATCGTTTTTGAGATATCATGCTATATATCGTTTTTGAGATATCATGCTATATATCGTTTTTGAGATATCATGCAATATATCGTTTTTGAGATGTCATGCTATATATCGTTTTTGAGATATCATGCTATATATCGTTTTGAAATGTCATGCTATATATCGTTTTTGAGATGTCATGCTATATATCGTTTTTGAGATGTCATGCTATATATCGTTTTTGAGATGTCATGCAATATATCGTTTTTGAGATGTCATGCTATATATCGTTTTTGAGATATCATGCTATATATCGTTTTTGAGATATCATGCTATATATCGTTTTTGAGATATCATGCTATATATCGTTTTTGAGATATCATGCTATATATCGTTTTTGAGATATCATGCTATATATCGTTTTTGAGATATCATGCTATATATCGTTTTTGTGATATCATGCTATATATCGTTTTTGAGATGTCATGCTATATATCGTTTTTGAGATATCATGCTATATATCGTTTTTGAGATATCATGCTATATATCGTTTTTGAGATATCATGCTATATATCGTTTTTGAGATATCATGCTATATATCGTTTTTGAGATATCATGCAATATATCGTTTTTGAGATATCATGCTATATATCGTTTTTGAGATATCATGCTATATATCGTTTTTGAGATATCATGCTATATATCGTTTTTGAGATATCATGCTATATATCGTTTTTGAGATATCATGCTATATATCGTTTTTGAGATATCATGCAATATATCGTTTTTGAGATATCATGCTATATATCGTTTTTGAGATGTCATGCTATATATCGTTTTTGAGATGTCATGCAATATATCGTTTTTGAGATATCATGCTATATATCGTTTTTGAGATATCATGCTATATATCGTTTTTGAGATATCATGCTATATATAATTTTTGAGATATCATGCTATATATCGTTTTTGAGATGTCATGCTATATATCGTTTCTGAGATATCATGCTATATATCGTTTCTGAGATATCATGCTCTATATCGTTTTTGAGATATCATGCTATATATCGTTTTTGAGATATCATGCTATATATCGTTTTTGAACCCTTTCTCCCAATGGTGAAAAATCAGTTAAAAATAAATAAATAATTCTCCTATCCAGATCCAGATTCGGATCTTCACCAAAATTGAATCAATTCTTCCTTGTCATACACCCAATGCGTCCACAAAGTTTCATCCGAATCCGTCGACAACTTTATGAGATATCTTGCACACAAACAAACAGACAGAAAGGGGTGAAAATATCCTTCACCTTTGCTGGCCGAGGAAACAATGTTATTTCATTGGGCTTTGTGTTTAATTCAGCACATGAGTTACGAGGGGGGTGGGGGGTGGTGTTAAGTAGAAA
>NC_140964.1:108624910-108687410 GCF_056783735.1 Eptatretus burgeri | reverse complement strand
AGAGACAGAGACAGAGACAGAGACAGAGAGAGAGAGAGAGAGAGAGAGAGAGAGAGAGAGAGAGAGAGAGAGAGAGAGAGAGAGAGAGAGAGAGAGAGAGAGAGAGAGAGAGAGAGAGAGAGAGAGAGAGAGATTTGAGTACAGTATCCCATCCTATTCCATGGCCGGAGGGCAGTATATCCCATTTAATGAATGTTTATTAACGTTTGAATTTGGAAGGGTAATTGGTGCCATGAGATATCGTTGATATTGTTGTTTCGTATGAAATCTGTGACTGCTGGTCAGGTCAGGTCAGGTATGGGAGCATGCGCCAGAACAGCGCATCGCTGCGTCCACTTTCCGCCGGTACTCCAGGGGCCTCCGTCTGGCCATTCCCCAGGCAGATGCCAGGCCCATCCCCATCTCCTTGAGATGATGGTCAACCTGCTGCAACCATGAGGCACGTGGTCGGCCCACTGGCCTTTTCGACTCATGAGACTCCCTCGCTGAGAGAATCTGGTGAGCAGGATCAGCGTCAGGAAAACGAGCCACATGTCCATACAGCCGCAACTGACGCTCACGGACTATGCAGGTAACAAATCTCATCCGAGTCTCTCTCAGCATCCGCTCGTTGGACACAAAATCCGACCAGCGATAGCCAAGGATTCTCCGAAGAGACCTGGTACCAAAGGAATTAAGTCTCCGTCTCAGATCCTTGGTCAGAGTCCAAGTCTCGCATCCATAGAGCAAGACTGGAAGTACCAAGGACCTGAAGACTCGGACTTTCGTCCTCCCGCACAGGTACCGGCAGCGCCACACCCCATGATCCAGTGAATCCATGACTCCCCAGGCCCGACCCAGACGTCTATTGACCTCTGACTCGCAGCCAGCAGAGACATGAATATCACTGCCAAGGTAAGTGAATCTCTCCACGACCTCAACATCCTTGTCACAAAGAGGTACACACAAGATAGCAGCATCCAATATGCCATTGATAGCTTGGATCTTTGATTTGACCCAGGAAACCCATAATCCCAGCGGCTCAAGACTCCTCATTCAGCACCTCGAGGGCCCCCAAAAGGATATCCAGTCTCTGCAAAGATGACTGCATCATCCGAGAAATCAAGGTCAAATCTTGACATTCCCAAACGATGCACTGCAACTTGATCTCTCCGACATCCTCCCTAAAATCCAGTCCATACAAGTGCTGAAAAGTGTGGGGGGCAGTACACAACCCTGACGAACTCCAGTAACAACTGGAAATAAGTCAGAGATGGTACCACCACACTTCACAGCACTCTCAGTACCAGAGTAGAGTTCAGACATCAGATCGATCAGTTTTGGTGGCACCCCACGAAGACCAAGAATCCTCCAGAGGACATCCCGATTCACTGAATCGAACGCTTTACAGAGATCAACATAGGCTGCAAGCAGCCCCTGCCAAAACTCTCGTTTGCGTTCGGTGAGGACACAAAGGGCAAGGATACGGTCAATCGTTGACCTCTTTGGTGTAAAGCCTGACTGCTCTGGACGCTGGTGCTCAAGCAGATGGTGGCGAACCCTATCAAGAATTATCCGAGCAAAGACCTTGCCCGGCACTGAGAGCAGCGTCACCCCTCGGTAGTTGTTGCAGTCTTGGCGATCACCCTTCCCTTTCCAGAGAGGGACAACAAGGCCCCTCTTCCAGTCAGTTGGGATGATGCCTGTGTTCCAGGCAGAGCACAGAACTGCATGCAACAACATGAGTGCAGCATTTCCACCAGCCTTGAGAAGTTCGGCATGGATGCCACAGATCCCTGGAGCTTTGCCCCGTTTCAACTGGTTCACCGCAGCCCATGTTTCCACAAGCGAAGGTGGACCACAGTTGATTCGAGGGTCAGCAACAGGGATTGTAACACTCTTGACGTCCAACTCGACAGCTGGGGGATCACCCTGGTACAACCGCTCAAAGTAACCGGCCCAGCGGGCCTTCACTTCAGACTCCTCTGTCAAGAGCCTACCACTCACTGCTCGAACTGCAGTGCTCTGAGGGATGGGCTTGGATGAACGTAATACGCGAATTCCCCTGTAAGCGGGACGAGAATCACCTGTCCACAGGTGATGCTCTACCCCCTTACAGATTCCTCGCACATAGGCCTCTTGTCCACCCTCAGTGCACGTACAGTTTTATGCCTCAGCTCCCTGAACAGCTCAGCTCTGCCATTCAGCCTGGCCCTGCGACTCTGGTCAATGGTATCCAGTGTCCCTTGAGAGACAAAATTCTTCTTTGCCCTGCGGTGAGCTCCAAGACATCCACCGGCAACATCAAGGACGGTGGTCTTGAAGGCGCTCCACAACTCTTCATGACCCCCCAAAGCACCCAGACCCCCCAAGTGTCCACTCAGCTTGTTCACAAACTCCTCAGCTACTCTCTCATCCCTGAGCTTGCCAACATCCAGCCTAGGCTGGGATGGTACCATTCTCCAGGATTTAAGGTGCAGCTTTAGAGTTGCTACAACAAGCCTGTGGTCAGTATTGAAGAACTGAGCACTCCGGTAGACCCTGCAGTTCTGGATCATCCTCCAAGGACCGTCAATGAGGACATGGTCAATCTCCTTTGCCGCACCGCCACGGTTGGAATACCAAGTCAAGCGATGAGCTTGTGGGCGCTGAAACTATGAACCAGCCACCCTAAGTCCATGACTTCTTGCAAAGTCAAGGAACTTACTGCTATTCTGGTTCATAGTTCCTGACCCATGGGGACCAACACACACCTCATAACCATTCCTATCAGTTCCAGTCGTGACTGCTGGTTGCATCATTTTTCTGGAAGCGCGGTTGTGCCACTGATGCATTGCGCCTAAGCTGATGCAGTTCTCATTTTGCTCACCTCAGAAAGATGACAGGCTGAGTCAATACGGTGATACAGGGGCTCAAACTTAAGGCTCTAACATCTCGACAGCGACCTTAACCGCTATGCCAACACCAGGCATGTATCGGTGATGAGAAGGGTAGACGGGGAGCCACGGTTTTGCCTTCAGTTTGCAGTAGTTCAGCATGTACACTTGTCCTGCCTCACAGTAATGCTGAAGAGGAAAGAATCTTTTCACAAGTTCACAAGATCAAGATCGATTGCCGAGGGCGCTTGTCAAATGAGGTCACGTGCTCTCCTCACATGCAAAACCAACTGCTTCTGTAAAACCTCCAACCCTACGGGTCATAAGTTTGATCCTCCGAGAGATCTTGACAGAAAGCCCAAGGAAATCTGTGGTGAATACAATGCAGAACACAGTAACATGAAGTGAATCGTCCTTCAGGTCTGGCCATATCAGTTTGATTGATTGATAAATTTGCCGATTATTCTGAAATCTTGAACATCACCTTGGTAAATGATTGGGTGTAATCGTAAACTTTCAGCACAACGTCGATGAGGAGATGTCAAAGAATCGAATCAGCCACAAGAACTGTGTCGAAAAACATTCTTGCAAGAGGCAGCAGGATCTGTGCCCCCCCACCACTCCCTACAGGATCTGGGAGACCCAAATTTCTCTCATTCAGGCCTGAGTCACATTTGTTCTACGGCGAGGATACGGCGGCCGTACACCCCCTGAATTGACAGAAACGTGCGGCGGCCGCAGAGTTTCTGAGGTGGCCTCAGGGTGGCCCTACGCCGTACGGCTATCATTTACAGGCCGTAGGGGTCGCCGTGGAATTATAACACGGAGTTATAATTTTTTTTCATTTCTACGTTGGCTGTAGCAATTCGACATGCCATAGTTGTGACGTAGTTGTGTTCCACGTCGACCGTACGTAGGGCGTACAGTGGGCTTGCGTTATTCGTGCGGCTGCCGTAGTCTCTTATCAATGAAAAATGAATTTTGCCCTAAAAACCAAATACATTTTAAAAAACCGAACACAACGTGGCGTTCATGTTTGTTCACATGTCTCCCCCACCTGTTCGAGCCGCATCTTCGCGCTTTGTTCATTCAGTTCGTCGGTGGAAGTACTCGTGAAACGAAGTACTCGTGAAAGCTTCTCTCGTGTGTCGGTCGCTACTTTACCTCGTGTTTTCACCTTGATTTGTGCTGTTTTTTTTTTTTTTTTTACTCATCTTGTTTTAATTAATAACAAAAAAGCAATCCGATCACGTGGTGTGACGGACTGTCGGGAAAGGATTTAATTTCACAGAAAAACCGGTTGTAATTTGGAATATCCATGATTACCTCAGCCCGATGCGTTTGATGAAAGTGATTGTGGTTCTGGGGGCATCATATTTGATGAACTGCCCGGGGGGCAGCGCTCGCAGAGTGCGCGAGCAATCGGAACCCAGGCCGGAGCTCGAGCCAGTGTGAACCTTTGGATGTGGTGATTGTACTAGTTTACATACAATACACTGCCACCGAAGGTCATTTACTCATCTTATTTTACCTTAAACATGGGGCATTTTAGTTGAAAGTGTCTTGAAAGTGGGCTTTCTTGGGGTCCAGGAACAGATTAATTCACTCCATTATTTCTTCCTGGGAAAATAGTTTGGGAATCGAACTTTTTGCAATCCGAACAGCCTCCTGGAACAAATTCAATTCGGATTCTGGAGGCACCACGTACTGGTATATGTTTATTTCAGTAAAAAAAGAACTGGTATCTATACCCACTCGTTACCATCCATCTGGCCGCACGTTCGCCTTAGGGCCCCCCTGCGGTCGCCTTGCGGGCACCTTGAGGCGACCTTGCGTCTATGTTGAAAATTCTATGGCAGCCGCAGGGACGCCCTAAGGTCACCGTGCGACATCAAATCAAAGTCCGTACGGCACCACCACGTTTTCGGTCTCCACAATTTCTAAATATGCCGTGCGGCTCCCCGAAAAATAAAAACATATGTGACTGCTACATTGTGTGACCGTGGAAATACTGCGACCGCCGTATAATTGCTAGTGGCCATAGATTTTGGAGACCCCACGGCCGCCGTGGCAAATGTGACTTAGGCCTCACTCCCAGAAGTCAGCATCCTTCTCCGGGGTCGAGAAAACCCATTGTTCTCTCATCCTGTCCCGATGGATGCCGATATCCTCTTCCGGGATCTAGTAGGTCTAGAGTTATTTCATCCATTCCCAGCAGCCTAAATCATCCTCCATGGTCCGGTGGATAACGATTTCTCTCATCTACCCTCGATCGATGCTCACATCCTCCTTCGAGATCTGGTAATCCTAGGGTTCTCTGGTCCATCCCTAGATGGCTGTATCCCCCACCAGGATGTGGTAAACATGGAGTTCTCACATCCTGTCCCAATCGATGCCTGTGTACCCCTCCAGGAGAACGCTGGTCACAGCCATAATCCAGGCAGACATTGCCACAGCCCAGTGGACCCAGCCAAAAGTGCATCTCCTGTGCGCACCAGGCTGAGGGCGGAACAAGGCCACGACCGGCTGACCCACAACCAGCATGAGGATGACTCCCAGGCATGCATGGATGCCAGCAACCATACTCTTCCATCCACAATAGACAAAAGCCAGACAAACAGCCACCATGGTTAATGCAAACACCATCACCTGACTTTGGGCTGTTACACTCATCTGCTTGGCTGCCTGCGATGAGAGTTGGAGTGAGTTGAGATGTGTTTTGGCCTCGTGCAGCTCTTGCTCCAGCTTCTCTGCTCGAATTCCCTGCTCCTTTTCTTTCTGTTTGCATTATTTCCAGCCTCGACTTTCTTCCCGCCGACATCCCTTAATCACCTTCTGGGCTTCGCTCTTGAATGACTGCAGTTCAGTACTCAACACTCTATTCTCCTGGCGTAAGCCCTCCATGAGCAGATCTTTTTCATTGGGTCCCTGTATAATGCTGGGTTCTGGAATCAGTAAAGGTTGTGGTTCTGGTTCCGCTTCAAGTTCCGACTCCTCTCCTGGACACACCACGACTGGATTCACATGCTCAACTAGTGCAGATGCCCTCATGTGCGGCCCCTGCTCTCCATGAGACTCGGTGACTTGGATATGGTATAACCTGGGTGAGAGGTGCCAGACAACACTGTCCAGCCTGTTTCACGGAGAGAGCACGCGATAGATTAAAAGATGCAGAACCTGCTTCAAAAGGGCTGAATTCACTGTCTATAAAGGCAAATGGCTCCACGATCAGCCGAAAGACGGTGCCAATGCCGCCCTCTCCCAGAGCGCCAAGCTCCCCGCCTGTCACTACCAAGCCAGGTGGAAAAGCCGACCACCCAACGTAGAAGTCAACTTTCCTTGTGATCAACATGATGTAGATGGGCACACGCCAACCACAACGGTCATGACGGTGACTCCACGTGACCAAGCTCCTTTAATTGAGTAACTTGAAGTGAGGAATGCCATAGAACATTGCAGTGTCCATCTTGCAAAAGCTTGTGGAGTTGCTGGAAAGGGAGAAAGTGCCTGCAACATTCCAGAAGGTGTTGGCACTTTGTTCTCGGTGGGTGCCCAATATGCAAATGCGGACCTGTTTCTCTTCCAAGCCTGCGAGCAATCTATACTCATAAAAGGTAATGTGTGTGTGTGTGTGTGTGTGCGTGTGTGCGCGCGTGTGTGTGTGTGTGTGTGTGTGTGTGTGTGTGTGTGTGTGTGTGTGTGTGTGTGTGTGTGTGTGTGTGTGTGTCAGTCAATCATCTTGGATCAGAACTTGGAAATGACGTAAATATGTAAGCATTAATTCATCATCAGTAATTGCACGTCTGAAAATGGTTGAGGAAATGTTCAACATCGGGTGTTTTCACAACTAAAATGGCTGCGAGTCGGCCATCCTGCCAGTCGGCCATCTTGGATATGAACTCTGAAAAAAAAAATGACGTGCATGCATTGTTTTATTTGCCAAGTACAAATAAAATCGGCTCATACATGTCAGAGATATGGTTGCGGACACACACGGATGCACAGCTGCACTCATGGACACATGACCAAATCGAGACCAAATCCATAAGAAAATCGAAACCAAATTTTGGACTAAGTTCAAATGCAGCTAATTACAGAAATAAGTGACTAAAAAAATTTCTGTGAAATAAAAAAAAAAGCAATGTGGGGATGACAAACTACAGTCTGACAAACAAAACCACCATCTGGGTATGTCCAGAGAGAAAGAGAGAAAGAGAGAAACAGAAATGGGGGAAGTGGTGTGAGCAGAGAATGTTATGCTTTATGAACAACGCACGCAAGCACGCGCGCACGCACACGTGCTTGGTTGATATCAGTAATTTTTTGGGAATCGGCACGTTGGAGTCAGTGTGATTACGAACAGCGGTACTTAATGTATACAACCCAGAAACCTTGAGTAGCTTTCAGCAAAAAACAATGTTGCGATTCTATAGATGTTCCAGCGATATTGTTACGGCTGTGGAAATTTGCAGAGCACCATTTTGGTCCTTAGATCAGTTAT
The DNA here is from genome assembly GCF_056783735.1 of Eptatretus burgeri. Lineage (NCBI taxonomy): Eukaryota > Metazoa > Chordata > Myxini > Myxiniformes > Myxinidae > Eptatretus > Eptatretus burgeri. The sequence goes on along the minus strand of NC_140964.1, from coordinate 108,680,054 downwards.
GTCGATAAGTCTGTGTTCAGATAGATTTCCCCACTGTGGTCTAATGGGATTTATTTGTGTTGCCCGGGGCTGTGATCTTTGAGGTAGCCGTTTTTCTTTTACTATCTTTATTTTGGACCAACCACAACGCCAACCACCAACCACATTCTCCGCAACGCCAACCACCAACCACCTTCTCCACCACGCCAGCCACCAACTACCTTCTCCACCACGCCAGCCACCAACCACCTTCTCCACCACGCCAGCCACCAACCACTTTCTCCACCACGCCAACCACCTTCTCCACCACGCCAACCACCAACCACCTTCTCCACCACGCCAACCACTAACCACCTTCTCCACAACCGCCTTCACAACAACGACATCTCCTCACCATCCCCTAATCCACATCTCTCCCAATAGATCAACACGAACAACATCGCCTCACCTTCATCTCCGAAGCGCCGCCATCTTTGCGCCAGCCACGGCGAGCCTGCATCGAACGGCATCGCTGCAGGCAGACACGGGCGTTTGCTCGCCGCGCAAGTCGGTGATCTCGCGCACGTCTGCTCTGTGCAAGCTTCGTCTGAGATTCGGCTCAAGAGAGCGAGAGGGGCGGAGCCAGTGGGGGTCAGAGTTGAGAGTGCGAAGGCCAAACCTCGTCTCTCGGGCCCCATATAAGCGGAGCGCCAAGCGCGGTCAGTCGGTGGAGTGTCTGTCGGGGTTCGGAGTGCCTGGAGCCTGAAGCCTGCAGTCGGTGGAGAAGCTGAGGAGAGCGGAGGAGACGCGAGCTGGGAGCCTGGCCAAGCCTGCCGTGCCGCATGGAGCTGCATGTTCGTGTGTGAGCCGGAGAGAGCTCGCCAACCAGCACCGAACGGTCTGAGGTGATCGGGCTTCGGAACAGTCCGAGCATCGCTGAGGGATGGACGGGTTCTTCAAGAGAGCATCAACTCAGAAAGAGCAAAGACCCGTTCGTTCCTCTCAGGCGTTGCCGGCTGGGGCCTGAATCACCAGGCTGCGGCCGAGCCACAGTTGCGCGATCTGCCGTGGGGAAGGAACGTCGCGGGTCGCCCCAGCAAGGAAGGCAACCTGCGTGGCTTCTTGGAGCTCCTTCGGTCCTCAACGCTCCATGTCATAAAGACCCCGAGAGGAACAGTCTACCCCCTTGTCTTTAAGGGGTTTTTTCCTTGCTTTTCTTTGTATGAAAGTTGTTGCGACGAGTCCGTTAAGTAGAACTGTGTATAAGTGTGTAAAGAATAAATAAATGGTCGTATTTCCTTTGCATTGTTTTTGTTGGCTGTATAATTGCATATGTGCATGCTTGTATACGTGCGTGCATGAATACCTGACTGCATACGTGTGTAATAAATGTGCTTGTTTAAATGTTACCTTGCTCGTCGTGTCCTCTTTCCCCAATTGAACTGCCATCATGCACTCGGGATATGATTGGTTTTTAAATAACCGATAATAGAATCGGGTCCAACGGGACTGCGCGATAATACACCGATTGGTTATCCCAAAAGGAAGCGAGCTGCTTCAGCGGCTCGTTTCCAAGCGGTCCCGTTGAGGTACAATCTTTCGGTAATCTACCCACGCGAATAATTAGGTAAATCGAAGATTTGGCGATCGGACCCTGTAGCGTGGGTAGAGTGTGGATAAGGTTGTGGTGTGCTTGGAGCACACCCGTGACTGGTTTTCGGCGTTGTTCCGGAAAGTCGCGACTGAATTGCAAATTCGGTGTGCGAAGCGGCTGCGATTCGGTTGAACGCGGTCGTTCGCACGCCGGCGGGCGAGAATTCGTAACACTGGTGTCGAGGAGTGGGGTGCAAACTCTCCCACCTTCATACCAAACCAAATTAGCGGAACCGGATCAAAGGTGTACGAGGCATGACTCCCCTATGGACACAAACACTGCCCAAACACGTTTGGAGATAACCACTGTCCAGAGATAGAGACAGAGAGAGTGAGATAGTGAGAGACAGACAGCCAGACAGACAAAGAGAGACAGACAGAGAGACAGAAAAATAGAGACAGACAGACAGAGAGAGGTGTGGGAGTAGGGTGCTGCACTGTATTGGGAGGGGGTGGAGCGAGGATGGGACAAAGAGAGAGAAGGGTGGGGGTAGGGGAGTTAGCAGAGAGTGAGAGAATATGTTATGCTTTACACACACAACACCATAATACACACACACACACACACACACACACACACACACACACACACACACACACACACACACACACACACACACACACACACACACACACACACACACACACACACACACACACACACACACACACACACACACACACCGATGAAGAGGAGTTGATGAAGAGAAAAATGAGAGATGAGGCTAATGGTCCGATCTTAACGGTTAATGGTTAATGGACCTTTAACGATTTCCCGATCGCGCTACCAATACGTTTTGGGGGGATGCTCCGCTGGGTGATACCTCCCTGACAGCTGGCGTGTCGTCTCTCGTTTCGTGGCACTTCGTGCAGCTGGCGTTGGTCCAGAGAATGAGACGTGACTGTAGGGCGTGAAGAGAGGGACTTGGGTGGAGCCAAAAGCCAATGGGTGGATAGAGAGGCGGAGTCCATAGCAAGTGTGCGGAGAAGGGCAGAGAAGTGGTAAAGATGGCGGAGTCAGCAAAGTGTTGGTGCAGAAAGGTTGTCAGAAGGTGACTGGTTGAAGATGAATTCCAGGCCAGGACAAGCTCGATGAATCGACAGGACTGAGCGAGCAGGAACGATGACACACGAACGACACACCAGGAACGCTGACAACTCTTGAACGATGACAACCCAACTCTCCCCACCGCCCCGCGACCCGTCCTTTTATAGATCCGGTGGTGCGGGGTGGGGGCGCTGACCCGAAGCGATGTGTCGTCACCCAAATCTGGCGCTCTAGTTGGGCCCCAGCCAGCACACGGGCCGGCCGCCATGACCGGAAGGGGCTCCACTTCATTTCCGGCCAGATGGTTCCAAGCTACGGAATCGTCTCGCTCCGAGCACCGTGACATGAATCGCTTTCCACTGAACCCCATGCCATGTCCCGGCGACCTGCACTGGTCAATATGCCTGCTCCATGGTGCGCCACACAGCCCAAGCGATCCGGCCACACAGCATGCCTCTGCCTGGTAGCAGCTGCATTGAGGCGGAGCTGAGGGAGGATGTCTGCCATCTGCGGGAAACATTTGTTGCCATTGTGGTGAGTGAAGACTGATGGTAAGATGTTATAGTATCCCCATGCGCAGACCTGACCAAAGATGTGTGTTATTCGTGTCCCATTCTGTACGATGATAAAGTATCACGGGCTGCGCGCGACTCCGTCATTGTACATGTGGCCATCGAGCATGTTCACCCGTCATCGAGCATCGTGTTCGCGGTTATCAGAGTCGGTGGGATGCACGATGCCAGCCCTGATCCGTGTCAGGGAATTGAGGGGAAGGGTTAGATATAATTATGTATGTCAGGTTGAGTTGAAGAAGATAGTGTTGTAGTATTCCCGCCCGCCCGGCGTGCGAACGACCGCGTTTCACCAATAGCAGCCGGTTCGCCCACCGAACGGACAATCCAGTCGTGACTTTCTGCAATGGCGTCAGAAACCCGTCACGGATGGGTTTTCAATCCCACCACAACCTTGTCCGTACCCTACCCGCGCTACAGGGTCCGATCGCCAAATCTTCGATTTACCTAATTATTCGCGCAGGTAGGTTACCGAGAGGTTGTACCTCCATGGGACCTCATGGAAACAAGCCGCTTAAGCAGCCCGCTTAGTTTTGGGATAACCGAGCGGGGTAATATCGCGCAGTCCCGTTGGACCTGATCACTTTACCGGCTATTTAACAACCAACTAATATTCCGCAATACAAGATGGCATTTCAATGGGGGCATGGACGCAACGAACAGGTTTACATTTAAACCAGCACATTTATTTACTCTACGTATGCAGGAACAATCATGGAGTCATTCAAAAACACCAACATGCACGTATACAGAACAAGCAATGTATGCGGCACGGCACGTGGGCAAGACAACGCTACAACCGTCTATAAGTAATTATTAATGTACAGTCACTAACACAGTTTTACTTACGGGACTCGGCGCCACAACATTCATTCGAAAGAAAAGCAGGAAAAAGACCCCATCAAAGGCAATGGGGTCAGACTGGACCTCTTGGGTCTTTATGGCGTGGGACTTGGCAGACCGAACGAGTCCCACGAGACCGTTGCAGGTTACCTGCACCCTCGTGGTGTCTGGCTTGGGCGACCCATGACGTCCCGTCCCCACAGCAGCTAGCGTCGCCGCGGTCGAGCTCGGGCCTTCCATGTGGCAGGCGAGCTCTCTCCGGCTTTCTCCACACGAACGCGCTTGGGCGACCCGCGACGTCCCGTCCCCACAGCAGCTAGCATAGCCGCTTTCGAGCTCGGGCCTTTCTTGTGGCAGGCGAGCTCTCTCCGGCTCTCTCCACACGAACGCGCTTGGGCGACCCGCGATGCTCCTTCCCCACGGCAGCTAGCGTAGTCGCGGTCGAGCTCGGGCCTTGCCAAGCGGCCGGGTGATTCGGTCTCAGTCGGCAACTCGTTTGAGAGGAACGAACGGGTCTTTGCTCTCTTAGAGTTGATGCTCGAACTGCGCCGAAGCCCGATCACCTCGGACCGCTTGTTGCTGGCTGGCGAGCTCTCTCCGGCTCTCTCCACACGAACGCGCGGTTCCGCGCGACACAGCAGGTAAGGCTGCACCTCCAGCTCGCGTCTCCTTCGCGACGCCCGGACTCTCCATTAACTGCAAGCTCCCAGCTCCCGACTCCGCCACGAGCCCAGACTTCCACGCAGCTCCTTGGCTTCTGGCTTCCTCCCGACCTCTCCAGACTGACTCAGACCGACCGATCAACTCGACGCGACCCAACTCAAATGCGAGCCCTAACAGCCCGTCCTTATATAGGGCTGGTGAGACGCGGTTTGGCCTTCGCTCCCTCACCTCTGACCTCTGTGCGGAAAGCGGACATGCGCGAGATCATCAAGCTTGATCCGACGAGCAAACGTCCCGAGTCGGCCTGTAGCGACGCCGCTCGATGCGGACTCGCCGCGGCTGGCGCAAAGATGGCGTCGTTTCGGAGACGAAGGTGAGGCGATGTTTGTGGTGTGGAGATGTTGACGGTTGCTGGCGAAGTGGTGAGGATGGCGTGGATTGGTGAGAGGCAGGTGTGGTTGTGGTGGTGGAAGGCGGTTGGTCTGAAGCGGTTGTTGAGAGCGATGTTGGTGGTGGTGGTGATTGTTGTAAAGCGGTTGTTGAGAAAGATGCTGGTGGTGGACGTGGTTGGTCCAAAATAACGATAGTAAAGAATAACGGCTAACTCAAAGATCACAGCCCGGTTAACATGAATAGTTCTCTTTAAACAACGGTGAGGAAATCCATCTGGACACGGACATATCGGCCCAACTGATCTCGGGACCTTTATGGTGTTCTGTCAATTTCCACAGCCGTAAAAATAGATATAATTATTAAATGCAGAAATGGGTGGAAAAGTGTGTGCCGAGTGTGTACTGAAAGTTGCCAGCATTTAGGATGCTGTTTCTTCCATCTCCTCGATACGTGTTCCGTGCAGTGTGGGTGTCGTGTTGGGTGCGCCTTCTGTCCAGTGGGTGGAAATTACCGCTGCACGTGCGTTTGGCAGGTCATAATTTTTGCAGAGGGGTGTCCGGCGTAATGCCTGCTTGGCCTTTGCTGAGGACCCATCTCACAGCGAAGGGTGCACGTGGCTGGGATTTACCTCAGGAATAGGAGTCGAAAAGAAGAATAGGAATGAGTGCAGAGATTTAATCAGACCGAGCTATGAAGTTTACACAACGCACTTTCTCGTCCCTCTACACAAAAGGGAAGGGACTATCTGAATGTACATTAATGAAATAACTGTCTGGGGACCGCTGTATGATGGTTGCTATTGCTTTGGAGGGATGCTGTTCCCAGAATCGCAACAATATTTTGCTCTGAACCTCACAAAGGGAAACAGAAACTTTTTTTTTTTAAAGCAAATCTGACTCCCAAATGCTTTTAGAGACAGGTGTACGGACAGGTGTAAATGAACCTCCATAAGATTCGGGATGAAACCACTACCACAGCACCCGTAACAGGCATGGCATGTCCACACACCCGTCGAGAGTCCGTACAGATCCAAATCTACCCATATGTACCACGTACGTGTGTGCTGTATATGTACTTCTACCTTGTAGTAACTGTCGACTGTACATCCCAATGAGGACATGAACTGTACTGTTTAGCTTGGTAAGTGCCTTAAGCACTCAAGCACTCCAACGGAACGCCTGGCTTAGCAAGCAATTACCAATTTCCATCGATACAATGATACAAAACGCCCATGCAATGTCCGAATTGGACAAATCAACACTTTTTGTGGGGGTCGGAACTGCTGATACTTTAAAATCTGAAGCTTACATCCAGGCCAAAAAACATGGCGGCTTCAGACCCCAACGAGGTTACCCAGGAAATGCCTTAATACCCTAAACAGCAAGGTGGTCGAGGATCGCCTGATGAAGGATATAATTAAAAAGGCCGTTAATTATTTTTTAAAAGGAGTGTTTTAATTAACCCAAACACACAATTTTCACTCTTGCACTTCCTTGGAATTTTCTTAGTATGCCTGCAAAGTTTCAGGCTGCTAGGTTTTATAGTTTTGGAGTTATGGAGGAGACACAATGACACACACACACAGACACAGACACAGACACACACACACCCTTCCTTTTATAAGTATAGATTAATTACATCAATGATTTGGATGGTGGGGTGAAGAGCAGGCTTTCCAAATTTGCAGATGACACAAAGCTTGGATTAAAGTGGATAGCAGAGGGGGTGGTGATCAGATTCAGGAAAGTATTGATACTTGTATAGATTGGGCAAAAGATTGGCAGATGGAATTTAACCTGAGCAAATGTAAGGTGTTAGGGATAGGAAAGAACGATGAAAATAGAGATTACAGGAAGTAGGGGGGTAATTTTGGAGCATGTCACACAGAAGAAGGATCTGGGGGTGGTAATAGATACGGGAGGGAAGCAGGTGGCACAGTGCCAGGCAGCTATAAGTGAAGCAGATAGGGTTTTAGGCCGTAATCGGAGTGGGATAATTTATAAATCAAAAGAGGTGGTGTTAACATTGTACAGGAACTTAGTGAGGGCCACATCTGGAAGATTGTGTGCAGTTTTGGTCATCACAATTCAGGAAGGACATAGACGCCATAGAGAGGGTTCAGCGCAAGGCTACGAGATTGATTCTGGGCCGAGCTAGACTTAGTTATGTGGAGCACTGAAGGAGACAGGGCTTTATTCACGAGAAAGGAGGAGGTTACGAGGAGATTTAATCGAGATGTTTAAGATAATTAAAGGTATCGATAAAATAAGTGCAGATGAATAATTATTCAAAAGAGTGGACAGTGATAGGACCAGGGAACCATAGCTTGAGAGTAAAGAAGAGGAGAGTTAAGACGGTAGTGAGGCAGCGGACTTTTACTCAGAGTAGTTAATGCATGGAATGGCCTCCCTGGAAAGGTCGTGGCCGCAGAAATAGTTGATAAGTTTAAATTGGAATGAGATACAGTATGTACTTGGAAGTTATGGAGATCGAGGGGTGAAGGGATGTTGATAAAACTTTTAGGTAGCTTGAGCATTGATGGGTGATTGTGTGCATGTGTACGGAGTGCTGTTGGTGGGGGTCTCGTGAAGGGGAGTTGTGTGGTTGATGTGTGTTTTTAACCAAGCCCATGCCCCCTCCCTTGAGGGGAAGAAAACAAAAGTATTTGCAAAAAAAATAATAAAAAATACAAAAAACACAAACAAAATAAAATCTATGAAAACTTAAAAGAAATACATAAATTAAAAAAAAACACAAAAACACAAATAAAAAATATTAATTTTGGATTTTCTTCTTTGATAAAGTAGTATTGATGTCGTGTAGTGTTGATGGTGTTGATGTCGTACAGGCGTGATGGGCAAAATGGCCTCCACCTGTGTTTGATTTCCTTGGATTAGTCTGTGCTGCAGTAAATTGTATGTTTTCTGTTTGTGTTGTTTGTTCTTCATATTGAGTGCACACAACCAGGCGCACGGGAAAGGGGGGGGGGGGGTGCTGAGGGCGCTGCAGCACCCCAAGCTGCGGGCAGGAGGAGCACAGCACCCCCTGCCTGCAAAAAAAGTCATTTTTTAATATTAAATATATTAAAACGACATAATAAATAATTTTGCTTTGGGGAAGAAAATAAAGGTAAAATAAAAAAAGGTTTGTTATTTTTTAGTGATCATAGACATGGAGATCTTGCTATGGGGTTGGGGTTCACGACGACTCTAACACCATCGCTAAAATAGACAGCACCTCAGCACCCCCACCCAAAATACCTTCCCGCGCGTGCGCCTGCTCACAACTGTGTATTTTTTTGTGTACATTCTTTGAATTTCGATTCTCCGTCTCAGGCTCAGATAATTTTGGGCCGACCTGTTTTCTTACTTCCTCCCCCCCCCCCACCAACTGCTTTCCATACCAACAAAGAGTCTCAAATTGTCTCTGTCCCATTATCCATAACCCTCACTTTAATTCCTTTCTTAATATACCTTGTGTTTGACACAAAAAAGTAAACTTCTCCTTCTACTCTTCCTCCTCCCCTCTCTCCCCATCAATTCAAATATTTTTAAACAGCAATTCTAAAATGTTCAATATTCCCACATACTTCACTTGCTTTGAAACAGTTCTCAAAGTCTGCTTCACATTTCAACCCTCTGTCCATTTCTGCATGACTGGTAAACTCGTGCCTCATCCACCATCCTGTTCAGAAAGCCCCTGGGCTGGATATGGCTATCGTGCACCCCCCCCCCCCAAGTACCCTCACTGGTTGGTATATTTTGTTCCTTGGGATGTCCTGGGTGAGGAAAAAAAGTTAACATGCAATATCTTGGGATCAAATTGTACTTCAGATACTCTGTTGATTGATGGGTACCCATACATCGCATGAAGCGATTGTCATACTCTGAAATTTTGGGGGTATGGTTGCTTCGAAGGCTCCTGTGTCATGTTGAATGTCCTGTTTGTTGAATGTTGTTTATCATTTGAAAGGTTATTCAATGGCAATTTCAACGATTTATCAAATATGCATTTCTGATAAATATTCATCCCATCATGCAATCATTATGACAAATAATAAAAGCAAACACTTGATTAAATTTCTCATTTAAATAAACAAAATTTAGATTAATTATTTATATTTAACCTTATCTGTTGTTTACTCTATTGTATCTGAGAGGGATCACTTCGTTAAGTTTTGAGAGCAAACTTCATACCTTGTGATGATTTTTCAGTGCACACTGCCAAGTTAAGATTACATCATCGCTCCTCGCAAATGACTGGAGGCAATGGGCTATGGAGATTCATTGTTCACCTGCTGCACTCTAATCTATGGGGATTCAGAGTTCACCTGCTGCACTCTAATCTATGGGGATTCAGAGTTCACCTGCTCCACTTTAATCTATGGGGATTCAGAGTTCACCTGCTGCACTCTAATCTATGGGGATTCAGAGTTCACCTGCTGCACTCTAATCTATGGGGATTCAGAGTGGACCTGCTCCACTCTAATCAATGGGGATTCAGAGTTCACCTGCTCCACTCTAATCTATGGGGATTCAGAGTTCACCTGCTCCACAATAATCTCTGGGGATTCAGAGTTCACCTGCTACACTCTAACTTTAAAGTACTATTTTACTGTTCATTTGGAGGTCCCAGCTGAGAAAAATTATGTTCACTTTCATATATTTGGATAGAATTTTACTTTCGATCCTATATTTGATATTTATAGATTATCGGATGTTGCAAAAAGTGATTTTTCATGTTGAAATTTAAGGGGCATGTGTTGTTGTTTCTTCACAGATTGTCCATCCAATTTTGAATACCTGTTCCAAGTGTTCGATATTATTTGAAGTCATTGATTTCCTTCTTCAATGACACAGGTATTGTTGTGTCCAGGGGGTTAGACCTGACCTGGATGGAGAGCCAAGCGATTTCCCTTGGAGGCTCACAGCCGAGATTCTCGAAGATTATGGCATGCGTGGGAAAGAAACAGCTCGGCGCTTCACCAGGACGGTAGCACACGATACGTTGGACAAGGGTTTATACGTTGGACAAGGGTTGGACAAAAAAACTCGAACCCATGATAAATAGACAACACAAACAACTTAAATAAATACAGGGTTTAATGAAAATAAATCAAATATTTACAATGTTAATAAATAAATACAGGGTTTAATGAAAATAAATCAAATATTTACAATGTTAACAAGTGGTGCCAGGCACAATAAATCCTGCCCATTTCAGGCATAAAGTTATTTTGGGGATCAAATTTAAATTTGATATATCCTTAACCTGAATGTTGATTATAAGGAATAGAATAAGGAATATTTTAGTCTTAGTTTGAAGTCAATTAAACCATTTTTGATGAAGTTATGAGCGAAAAAGATTTTGACCTTTTTGTGACCTGACCTTGACCTTTGACCTAATTGGACCCAAAAGTTAATGGGGTCGTCCGAGGTTCATTACCCACCTGTGGATACAATTTGACAGTGTTTGAGCCAGCCGTTTTCCCGTAAAGTTGTATTTTCGTAACCATGTTTTAGTTTTAATTGAAAATTTGTAATTTTGACCGATGGCCATGACCCCCAAAACTTCGGACCCTACCGATCTTCACAAATATGCATTTTTCACGATAGAAATGGGTAGGATTATAAGTGACAAATAGAATAAGGTTCACTATAAGCTTAGTTTGAAGTAAATCAGATCATTTTTGACGAAGTTATGAGCGAAAAACGATTTTGATCTTTTTGTGACCTTGACCTTGACCTTTGATCCAATTGGACCCAAAAGTTAATGGGGTCGTCCAAGGTTCATTGCCCACCTGTGGATTAAATTTGATAGTGTTTGCTAAATCCATTTTGCCATAAAGTTGCTAACAGACAGACAGACAAAAAAACGGACAATTACAATATCCCGCTCCCTCCCTCCGGGAGGGGCAGGATAATAATTCAAAGGGTAATTATGAAAACGGAACATGAGGTAAAATGAAATCTAATTTTGAGGCGCCTCCACACAGACAAGAGAACAGAATAAATAAAAGAAAAATCCTTTATCCCGGCACTTAGCCATGTGCCCAGAGGTGATGTTCTGGAAGCTTGAAGGTCACCAAACCGCTTCGTCACCGCACGGCGAAATGCACCCAACCACTCTGGGTGGGAAAACATACAGGAGGCAATTCGGGCGATACTCAACACCAGAGCTCAGAAACCGCTGTGCAACTTCTTTCGTCGATCACACTTGCCGACATCGCTGCTCTCTGCAGAATGGTCCCGTCGATTTCCCCAATGGCACAACACGAGGCTTCGAGGCTGGTCCCACACGATCCAGCGAACAGTCAATGGCCAGCGTTTTGCTTCACCATGTGAGCCAATTCGCCTCAGCATGAACACAAGAATCATGCAGCCTTCTTCACCATGTTGAGGGAAAGCCACCCGCAATGCCCGACTCTTCCATCCGCCATTTCCTCACTCACTACTGTCCCGTCCTCCTTCATGTCCCGCTCCAAACCCAACTCTCCTTGGCTCTCTTCTCGATCCTGTTCCTACACTGCCATGGCCAACATTCATGTAATAATCCACATTTATTCTCGAAACTCAATTCAATTCTTTACACAAAACAGACATCAACATCACAAGACGATTCTGGTTTCCAAACTGATCCATTTACCAACCATTGAGTCACTCTCACCCGCTCCCATCCTAATTACCCATGTCCCAATTTCTGGCAAAATTGAACCCTTGGGACAGTAATCATCAAGGCACCTTACCCTAAGTGCAAGTCATTGCAGGTTGGTCAGGCCCAAGAGTGTCATCCACCCCTTCTAGTTTTCTTCGCACCCTTCCAGTCCACCCTTGTGGATTCGTTGATTTCAATCTGCCTGGATTCCATACTTTTTTTTTCCTCTCTAAATTTGCGTATTATTCCAAAATCTTGAAGAGCACCCTGGCTAATGATTGGGTGCAGTTGTAGACTTCAAGCACAACCTCGATGAGGAGATGTCAAATAATGATATCAGCCACAGGAACTGCGACCACAAACTTGCTTGGGAGAGGCAGCCGGATCAATGCCTGCATCCCCCTAAATGATCTGGTGGACCGAGAGTTCTCTCATCCACTCCCGATCGATGCCTACATCCTCCTACAGGATCTGGTAAACCTAGAGTTCTCATTCATTCCCAGAAGCCTGCATCCTCCTCCAGGAAAAACTGGCCACAGCTAAAATCCATGCTCAGACCCAGAACTGAAAGGCCAAATTAATTTTAAACATTTGATTTTAAGAGCATTTAAAGAATTTGTAATGACCAGTAAAACAATCTCTGTAAACAAGAAGAAGAAAAAAGTATTGAGGGGGAAAAGGAAAAAGGAAAAAGGAATGAGCAAAGGAAGGAGTAATTGGGCAGGAAGAGAAGGTATTTCAATTTTTTTACATTTGAAAATCAATTTGTTAATATTTTTGCTTTTTGAGAAGAAAATGAAGAAGCAAAATGGAAGAAAAGAGAGGAGAGATGATGTGTCAGTCCAAAAACCCACGAGCACCTGGACAATTGGGGGCCGAGATAAACAAGGACTCTGAAGTCAACAGAACAGGAACTTTATGTGGCTAAAACATGGGAATGAACTAATCACACAGTTAACAGCACATAGACTAGAATTATTTCTCGAAAAGGGCTCTGTATAAGGCTCGAGAAGCATTTTTTTTAGTAAAAGTTGGGAACATGACTTTTTAACATAATGAAGGTATGCTGAATTCGACTGGTCCTGTTCCCAAGCTGAATTTTGAGTTTTTGACCATCTAATTAGCATAAACAAAATGGCTGCCAAATTGACAATTTTGGGCACTTTCTTGGGACAGGCACTACTATACCAGCACAATGCTAATCTATTTTACTTGTGAACAACTGTTAAGTTGTTAAGTTAACTGTTAAGTTGTTAAGGGCTTGTGTAGGCCTATACTAATGATTCATTCTTGTTTGCAGGCTACAATGGATCCCATGATTAGCTTGAAGAGGCTGTCACCTGGAGACTACAGCCTGTGCATTTTCTGCCAAACGCATAAAGCCAGAAGAAACCTGAGTGAAGCAACTGAACATGGACTCACAACACTCAGGAATGCAGCCTGCAGCAGAAAGAAGCTGAGGGACTCCAAAAATATAGACTTAATTGATCGTCTTGAGAATGCATTAGATTCTGCCACAGCCGTATCTCTTGTGTGACACAGAATGTGCTATGCCCACTTCATGGACAAGAGTAAAATAGAACGTCTTCAGAGAACTCAGAGTCTTCAACAGAGGGAGCAGGTTGCGGTTCAGGTGTTCCAGGTGGTAAAAGGCATTCATTGTGAAAAGGTGTGCAGCCAGTCAACTGGAGCCTTTGCATTTTCTGTCAAACTGCAAAGAAGAAGGCATGACTGATCTCCGTCATGACTAAGCAAATGAGTGATCAAATAATTCAAGCCTCACATCTTGACTACAAAGTTGGCCTTCGACTGGCAGGAGTGATTGACCCAATTGCAGCTGAAGCCAAATATCATCTGCCTTGTCTTAGCGCATTTAACAGGTCAACCTCCAAAATAAAGCAGGAGTCAGCAAATACAGACCTTGCTATGATATGGCTTTGCCAAGAGCTCCATCATCAGCTGACAAAGGACATGTGATTCTTCTGGATGATGTATGGGAAAGGTATAAAGAGCTCACTGAGGAATCTTCAACCATGATTCAGCCATCCTATTAAAGCAGAAGAAGAACATTCAAGGAAAATTTGCAGTCACAGCTTGGGGACATTTTCAATTTCTTTCAACCTCTTGACAGTTGTATATCAGAATGAAAAACCGTATTGATTCCCACTAAGTACCAGCCAACAGCAGTTTTGCAGATGAAAGCAGACACAGAGGAGAGTGAGGAAAAGTTAGCCTTTCCGAAATATGAGCCCCAGGATGACATTTTCCTTTCACTTGTTCATGCAGCTATGAAAGTCCGTGGAGACATGATGGAAACTCCAGGACACAAAGGGTTCTCTGTCAGTGAAGAAGATGCTATAGCATGCATTCCCGAGAGTTTATATATGCTATTGAGACTGATCGTCGGTGGCCAGGCATCCCTTGAAGATGATAGCCCTGAGAACAATGAAGAACATGTCCGGAGCAGAGTTCTGAGTGTGGCGCAGAGGAAACCATCATATCTTCAGAAACCTTTGTCTGCAGAATATACAATGTGCACACAACAGACTCTGTTGATGCAGCATGGCATTTATTGTTCTCCAAGACGTGGAAACCAGAAGCCATGGCCCCAACAAGTGATGCGCTCCATTTCCATTTGATGAGCATACACTATCAAGAGATGATATGGAGAAATTCCCACTGCCACACACCTGAGCTCCCTGCGCCCTCTGAAATGGGATGGAGACTTGGGGAATCAGGACTGCAACCCATACTGTTGGCATTGAGTCCCATTCCAGACAGTTGCCTCGAGATGGTAGCCTGTGCATGTCAGAAACAATGCAACACTCGACGCTGCACATGCCGGAATTCAGGATTACGATGCACATCAATGTGTGCATGCCAGCAACAGATTGATGATCAGACTCCTTGCATGAATACAATGTGATTTGCCTAAAAGATGTTAGGCATTCCTGAAAACTGTTTATGCTGACTGAAATTTGTTCACGTAGCAGCATGATAGAACTTTGTTTAGTTTTTATGATTACAGACTAGCAACTTTAACATCTACATTTTATTAATAAACATTGGTAACCATGTAAACATTAATTAAAATGCTTCAAATATGTCTTAATCATTTTTAGTGACCCTCAAAACATAGGTCTAGACATCTCGTTTGTCAGGTTTGCATGCATAGTAACAAAGTTACAGCAGAAAATAGATTTTTTTGGTTATGGCGGTAGCTAATTAGCATAATAATAGATTTTTGGCATGTTACGAATTTTATTAGCCTGTAGCTTTGATCTATTGCTCGAGGGACATTTCGAAGATGCGAACATGTGAACAATGTGCATTTATTTTAATGGTATAGTAGTGCCTGTCCCAAGAAAGTGCCCAAAATTGTCAATTTGGCAGCCATTTTGCTTATGCTAATTAGATGGTCAAAAACTCAAAATTCAGCTTGGGAGCAGGGCTAGTCGAATTCAGCATACCTTAGTTATGTTAAAAAGTCATGTTCCCAACTTTTACTAAAAAATGCTTCGAGGATGCACATTTCTCAGAAATACGTCATCTAACAGGGAATAAGGACATTTAAACAGGACAGATCCAGTCCACTTTTCTGAGCTTCTGAAGAGGTTTTAACTAAGCTGGGAAAGTCACAATCACTTACAAAGAAGCTGGAACTCGAAGAATTTACAAAGCTGGAATCGTAAGAATCTTAGAAAAGTGGAGCTGGCAGTGTGTTAGAAATCGTCCATTCGAAAGCAGAAAAGTGAATTTCCTTGCTTCAAGAGAAAGTCAGTGCATAAGCAGAGTATTTATTCAAATTTCCAAAAAAAAAACAAGTCAACCTGAGCAGTGTAAATACTAGAATCGGCTTTTACCTTGCATCACAGGCATATTGAAGTGCACGAGTGATATTTTATCTACAATCTTTTCAACACAAGTTTCTGGAAAACTTTTTAAATTGTAGAAAAAAAAGAAAAATTGAGAAAACGTTGTACGACACTTTTCACAAAATGGTACAGTATTATTGTTCAAACAACAAGAACAAAGCAATATCGACGCCCATGATCGAAACGAAACTGACACGATCAAGAGAAACCCCAACGATTTTGAAAACTTTGGCAAAGTTCCACCATCACCACCAAAAAGGAGGTAGCTTTGATGTCAGATTGTGGACTCCTGCACCACAGAAATCCTGGACTGAGGAGAAGGCTCAGAGGCACTCTGACCATTGACCTTTTCAGTTAAAAGAGGCACATATTTTTCAGGTATTGATTCAGTGTTGGTCATCATTTCCAATGGATACGAAGCCTCGATAACTGAGTCTTGTAGTCTTTGGCCTTTGGTCTCTTTAGGTAGTAACAATACTGCAATGCAGCCCAGTAATGCGAGCAAGGCATAAATGGCTGCTGCAACACGAGTCGAGACAACCTGCACACACACAACCTGCATTTTACCACAACTCGTGCTTAACCTCTACACACCTTGATACCATAAAATTTACTTAACATTATCATGAAACATGCACCTCAAGGTTTTGCAAAATCATTTGTTCATAAAGATTCTGTTGAACAATAAGTTTTGCATGATGTGAAGTCACAGTACATGAGAGCCAAATAGCGAGGATGCAGCATAACATCTGATGTATCGGTTGAAGAAAAGAAAGTTGTCATATTCATTTTCTGACAAAATCATAATATAAAGTCATGAAAAAAAAAACTTGAAAAGTGACTGGTAGACTTGCAAATATAGAGGAAACAATGAATGGAGCCAAATATAGGCAAATCCTTGAGGAGAAACTGCTTCAGAGAAGTGCAAAAGACAAAAAGACAGGACAATGACCCCAAGCATACAGCCAAAGCAACACTGGAATGGCTTCAGAAGAAGAACGTGAAAGTCTGTAATGTCGCTGTAATGTCCATGTTCCCATCCCATCGCTCTCTCTTCCACAGATCTCCTGATGTCTTTGTTCCCCATGGTTTTGTCCTACCTACTCCCACACTTCTTGTCTCATGCCCCCCCTTGCTGTGCGTTAGCTCTCATACAAGCCTCGACAAGGTATATGAAAAAAACAAGCTCAAATGAGCTAAGATCCTCGTCCTCTTAATGATGACGTCATAAAAACGAATATGACGTCATTGTGATGTATCAGGTTTGCGATAAATATCCGTGCTAATGCCCGGCTTGATTCCCGCAAACAAAATTCAAACAGCTTGCCTCGTTTTGGAGATAATGGTATAGGCGATTTCCATTAGCGGCGATATTATGACGTCAACTTTTTTTCGAGGAAGAATTTCCAAAATCGGAGATGGTTACTGCCTGCGCGTGGGCTTTCTGCATATACATGGCAAGTTTCACGAAGATCCGATGAAAACTCTGGGTTGTGAAACAAAAAATGTCAAAAAATAGGAATGACGTCATAAAGATTGATATGACGTCATAGTGATGTATCATATGTGCGGTAATTCATCTCTGCTAATGCCCTGTTCGATTCCCGCAAACAGAATTCAAAAAGCTTACCTAGTTTTGGAGATAATTTTTTAGGCGATTTCCATTAGCGGAGATATTTTGATGTCATTACTTTTTTTCTAGGAGTTTTCAAAATCGGAGATGGTTACTGTCTGCACAGGGTATTTTTACATATATACGCCAAGTTTCAGGAAGTTTCGATGAAAATTGTAGGCTGTGAAACAAAAAAAGTCCACAAGAAGAAGATGAAGAACAACAACGTGAGTAAGACTTAGAGATCCTCCACGAGGATCTAAAAAGTCCTTGAGAGGCCCAGACAAAGCCCAGACTTTAATCCCATTGAGAATCTGTGGAAAGACTTGAAGATTGCTATTCACTGATGCTCCCTATCCAACTTGACAGAGCTTGAGCAAATCTGCAAGGAAGAATGGGAGAAAAATCCCCAAATCCAGATGTGCAAAACTGATACAGACATACCCAATAAGACTTGAGGCTCCAATCACTGCCAAAGGCACTTCTACAAAATATTTCCTTGGGGGTAAAATACTTATTGATGCAAGACATTTCATATTTTCATTTTTAATTAATTTGTAAAAACTTCTATAAACATGTTTTCACTTTGTTATTATGGGGTATTTATTATGTATGGGTAAATGCCAAAAAAAAAAATCAAATTGAATCAATTTTAAATTCAGGCTGTAACAACAAAATATGACAAAAGTCGAGGGGTGTGAATACTTTTTTGAAGGCACTATATGTTATCATTTTCCATGGAAAACCCTCCATCTACTGTATAGAAGTTGCTCGGTGGCTGAATTAAAAGGCTGAATGCCTAAACTCGGTGATTGCATCGAAATCTTGTGTCTAAAACACATCGCTTTCTGTACCCACCTTACCCAGTCGCACCCAACTGCCCCTGGATTATGTGTCATTTTCTTCTGACAAAGTGGAGAGCTTGCTGTCAAACGTTGACTCAAATTCTGCAACCGGTCAAGACAGCATCAGCCCACGTGTCCTAAAAACCTGCTCCTCTGCTCTTGCTCACCCTCTCTCTGTTATATTCACCCTCGCCTTTTCTCAAGGCCATCTGCCATCTGCCATCTGCTTGGAAATCAGCAAGCATCACTGCCCTGCATAAAAAAGGTACGAAAACAAATCCCTGCAACAACAGACCAATCAGCCTTCTCCCAATCATCAGCAAGGTTATGGAATCCATCATCACTTCCGATATCAAATCCTTCTTCTTCTCCAATGGCTTGACTTCCGATCATCAATTTGGTTTCAGACCAGGTCACTCTACCCTGGATATGCTGCTTCTGCTCTCCCATCAATGGATGGAAGTCCTCAATGCCATACATGAAATCAGAGCCATATCTCTAGACATATCACATGCTTTTGACATGGTGTGGCACCCTGTCCTGCTCACAAAACTCTCTTCCTATGGTATCCAAGGCCATCTCCACTCATGGCTCGCAGAATTCCTCTCCTGTCGCAGTCAACGTGTGGCCCTAAATGGAGTTCTTTCATCCCCTCTTCCTGTCCAGGCTGGAGTTCCTCAAGGTAGCGTTCTGGGCCCTGTTCTTTTTCTGGTTTTCAACAACGATCTCTCCGACTTCCTGGAAAATCCTCTACATCTCTTTGCTGATGACTCCACCCTCTGCTGTACCATCTGTCATCCCTCAGACCGGCAAGCAGCAGCTTCTTTGCTCACTGCAGATCTGGGTAAAATCAAAAACTGGTCCAACATGTGGAACATGTCTTTCAATCCGGACAAATCTCACACTCTCACTTTGTCTTTCCGAAAGGACCATTTAGAAAAACCCCCCATCTACTTTCTCAACAATCCTCTGGAAGAAGTCCTTTCTTTCAAGCTTCTGGGTCTCACTATGTGCCATGATCTTTCCTGGAAATGCCACATTTCCAACCTGGCCTCCAAAGCCAGTCGCTGACTATGAATCCTGCTTCGTGCAAAGTCCTTCCTCGGCCCACCTGAGCTCCTGACTAAATACAAAGCTTTCATCTGCAGCCTGATGGAGTACTGCTCTCCCCTCTGGGCTGGTGCTCCTGCCTCCCACCTTTCTCGGCTTCACACTGTGGAAACCAAGGCATTTCGGATCATTGGCATTTCCGGCGATGAGGCTGAGTCTTTGTGCCTCTTTGCCCCCCCCCTCTCTCTCTCTCTCTCTCTCTCTCTCTCTCTCTCGCATTGCAGGCAGGTCGGTGGACTTTCTGTCTTCTACCGTCTCCTCTCCGGTCTCGTCCCCCCTGCTCTGTGTGCAGTTTGTCCCCACCATATTTCCACTGGGCGGTTAAGGTCCGCCAACAACCCCCTTCTGGTAAAACCACCAAAATCACGAATCACTGCTCACCTTCACTCTTTCATTCCTCTTTTTTTCCCACCTTTGGAATAAACTCCCTCACTCTGTTCCATCACATTCTTCCCTCCAGGCCTTCAAAACAGCTGTTCACCACCACCTCTTATCGTTCACCACCACCCCCATCGAAATCCTCAATCTTTTCTACCCCCGTTAATCCAGCCCAAACCCACCTCCTTCAAATTCAGGAAGTCCCTGTAATGTCCATCTTGTGTACCCCATGTTTCCTGCCCCATCTCTCTCCCTTCCACAGATCTCCTAATGTCTCTGTTCCCCACTGTTTTGTCCTTCGCACTCCCACCCCTCTTATATCATGCGCCCCCCCCTTGCTGTGCGTTGTGTGTTAGCTCTCATACGAGCCTCGGCAAGGTATACAAAAAATAAAGTAAAAGTTAAAAAACAGAAGTGAAATTACATGAGTCATTTACAATTATACATTGACACACTCACAGTTTTTATCATTTGCTTGATGTGCCTGTTTTGTTTTTAAAATTCATGTGCTGCTATTTCTGATGAACTTCTACATGTACTTGCTTAACACTGAATATTAAAAGCATTATGCTGCTCATTATTGAATCCAGTTAACAGTATACCCATTTCTGTTTATGATAAAATGTACTCTTAGGTTACTTGGAAAACATAAAATGATTTCTAGAAGACAATTATATAACTCCTTCGTATTATTGTAGTGAATGTATATGTTAGCCCTCATAAGCATCTGTTTTCTTAGAAATGAGCTGGACAGAGAGCTTGTGTGCTTTCTCATCAAAAACCTTATCTTATGTTTGTATGTGACCGTCGCTTCCATTCAGTTGTCATCTTGTTATCTTCCTCTGCTTTTACAATACAATGCATCCATTCTTACTCCTTTCCCTCCTTCCTTTCCTCTTCAACCTTGAAGAAGAAATACAATGTGCCTTCCCCCCTTTTCCCTCCCTCCTTGTTGTGTAGCAAAATCATCCCACACGTAGGTTCTTCAGTTCAACCGTTTTTAATGGCATCTCCTGCTACCCTCACTCCACAGCTCTCTGACACCACTCTAGGTTCCGCCTCGTCAGTTCCGGTTCATCATGTATTCATTAATATTCATGTAACTCCCAACACCACATATTCCTTTTTTCGTGAAAATAACAACTGGTAATGAAAATCCGCCCCAAAATAGTAAGCATGTAGTGCAAGGTAACATGCCACACGATAAAGTCCTTGGTCCATTCAGCGACTCGACGATAAGTCATTCCACCACAAACAGCTGGGGTAAAAACTTGTGGAGGTATTTGTTGGACAGGGCATTGTGCCCGATAGTCCTCAGAACCTGTCGTGCTTCCAGCAGAAAGCCCATTTGAGGTCTGAATTGCAGGTGCTAGATGAATTGCATTCCACACTTTCCCATCAGTGAGTTTGAAGGTAGCAGGACTTCTCTGTTCCATGATCTTGAGGGGTTGGGCAAACACGTTTTGTCCTTTCTGGTGAAGTCCAGGTTTCCGAACTCGCACGAAAGAACCACCTTTGAAGGTGGAAGGTTTTGCTCCCCGACGCTTGTCTGTGTATCGTCAAGACTTCTCTTGTTTCTGTTGAACACAGCGTCTCCCATTCTCGAGTCTTGCAGCAGGTACGCTGATTTGACGGTCCCCAATGTGCAACTTGGTGTGCAATGTACGTCCATGTAGAAGTTCAGCAGGGGTCTGATGAGTTGTTGCATGTCTTATAGCTCGATACATTGCAAGAAGTCGGGTACGAATGATTTCCAGGGCTTCCCTTCGAGATTTGCAGGATGTAAACAGTCCTTAAACACTCTGTTGAATCCTTCTACGTCCCCGTTGGCTTGTGGGTAATTGATAGAATTATGGCAGTGTTTGATGTTTCTTTCCTGCAGGAATGTTTCAAACTCAGTGGAAACAAACTGAAATTCATAATCAGAGATAAGTTCCTGCGGATTTCCTTCACGACTGAATACTGCAGTCAGGAACTTGATAACTGCAGCAAATGTTACTTGGGACGTAAAGGCTACTTCTGGCCATTTGCTGATGTAATCATTTAAGGTAATGACAGAGTATGTTCCCAATGGATGGATGGAGTCACATTTTGATGGCCAGGTTTGTACACAATTTCGTAGTGAAAGGACAGTAAGTGTGCAGACCAACGTGCAATTCTCATTCCAGCTCGACCAAGACCTTTCGAAGACAGTAGTGTGGCTAGTGGACTGTGGTCTGTACACAGGATAAATTTCTAACCCCACAGGTAAGTACACCATTTCTCAGTTGCCCAGACACTGGTGAGTGCTTCCTTCTCGACTGTAGAGTACTTGCGTTCGCATTGTGTGAGCGTTCATGAGGCAAATGCTCCTGTTTCCCTTGTAGAGTTCACATGAAGTTGGGTGAGCACTGCTCCAAGTCCATAATCAGATGCATCTGTGGTCACAATGGTGGTCAGTGTTGGGTCAAACAAAGCAAGTGCAGGGCTGTTAGCACTCACTTTTCTTACCCTTTCAAATTGAGTGTGTGCAGCCTCGGTCCAGGAGAAATCAGCATCCTTGCGCAGTTAGGCACGAAGTGGCTCCACGACTGTCGCATAATTTGGAGTACCAAGAAGTCAAACCCAGAAAAGAATGCAGAGCAGATGCATCTGTTGGGGGTGTTGCTTGTGTTACTGCCACCACATGTTCGGTGTTTGGGCTCATGCCCTTTTCTGAGATCACGTGACCGAGAAAAGAAAGTTCCGCCTTCCTGAAATTACATTTGTCATAATGCAATTTTAAGCTTGCTTGATCAAGACAATTCAAAACAGCTTGAAGACGTTCCTCATGTTTCTCATGAGACGAAGCATACACAATTATGTCATCTAGGATTCTAGGTAACACTGAACGCCCTCCTGGATAGCTAAGATCTGTGACATCATTCACTGGAATGCACTGGGAGCAGAAGCAAGACCATAAGGAACACGGCAAAAACGGAAGAGTCCCTCGTGTGTTATGAAAGCCATAAGGTCTCTGCTTCCCTCATGCAAGGGCACTTGATGGTATGCACTCTGAAGATCAAGAGTGGAGAACATTCTCACTCCCCGAAGTTCTGTGAATACATCCTCAATATGTGGGAGTGGATGACTGTCTATTATGATCACCTTATTGGGTTCACGAAGATCCATGTACAGTCAAAAACCTCCTGCTTTCTTATGCGTAACGACAATAGGTGAAACATATTCGGAAGAGTCAATTCTCTCAATGATACCCGCTTCTTCAAGCGTTTTCACTTCTTGCGAGATAGCATCACTGACAGCAAAAGGTAAACGGCAAAGGGTCTGCTGGATTGACACCACATCGGGTCTGATCTTCACTCTATACAAATCCTTTTGCATCGTCTAGAATTCCAGTGGCGTTAGGATTAGATGTCTGCCAAGCCGATGTTTGATGCACATATGTACTTAGCACTGATGCAGGAGTAACACATCCATTAACAACATTCAGTCCGAGAGCAGTGAAGAGGTCCATGCTGAGTTTAGGTGTTCCAGAAGGCACAATGATGAAATCAGCAGGCACAGAAACATGGTTGTGTCACACCTGTACTTGAAGACAACCAACCACAGTGATCGGTTTTTAAAAAAAGTAAGTCATGAACTGTAATTTTGGTTCTGTAAGAAGTGCATTGTTGAAATGCTCCAGGTAGGTAGACTCTGGAAGTATGGAAACGACTGAACCTGTGTCCTCCAGCAATTTAGCCGAGCATGCCTGTCCATCAGGTGTGCAAATAGTCATGAGCCAGTAGGGTTGGTCGGTACCATCTGGTGGGAATAATTCCCATAGTGATTTTTGGCAAGGTATACAAACCTTGAGTTTGGAAATATGTGATAGCATTGCATCGGTGGTAGCTTTTTGTGTTATCACCCTGTTTATGTGCCTACCCTTAAATAAGCTTTTGTGCAAAATGATCAGTACAAGGGAAGACATCCTACTTCAACTTAACAACATTTTTTTTTTTTTATCAGTCAAACATTAACGTTGAAATTTGTCTCACCTTTTGCTTGGATCATTTACTTCTCAACAAAAAGTGCGAAACAAGCCTGTGTTAAAAGGTATGTCATTGGTGACACATATATCAGTGTCTATTTTCTGTGTGATGAATCATACTGCCTTTAGAAAAGTATTTGTTACTGTGGAAAGTAAATAAAAGTTCTGGAACAATATAATTACATGGGTGTTTAGCAAATTTATTAAGAAATCCAAAAATCTAAATTTATTTTTTGTATGTTGTATATTAAGATCAGTATAGCAGACAATGTTACCGCACCCCCCAAATGAAAAAAATACCAAATTTAGAGGGATTTATGTAGTTTGGTCAATGTCATGATATTTTCCCTGTTGTTATTGAAGGATACTTTCTAAGAATCAAACAAAGCTGGGTGTGCTCTGGCTTTCAAAAGGAATTAGCCACTGTGGCTAATCCAGGTTTAGAATGATTAGCCACAGGAGAAAGGAAATAGCCACATATTTTATTCAAAAGTTTTTTTTTAGCAATATGAAATAATAAGTTAATTTTAAGGCGGATGTGTGAGTTTGATGGGTGAGGTTGGATTGTTCAGATAGGTTGGATGAGTGAGTTTGACGTGTGAGATTGATTGAATGAACGACCATCAGCGGAGGTGGTGATTGTGAGGGATGGTGGTGGTGGTGGTGGTGTGTGTGTGTGTGTGTGTGTGTGTGTGTGTGTGTGTGTGTGTGTGTGTGTGTGTGTGTGTGTGTGTGTGTGTGTGTGTGTGTGTGTGTGTGTGGGGGGGGGGGTATGGTCGTTGTGCCTTTAGTAGGTGGTAGTGGGGGATGGGGGTGGTTGTGGACCAGGATTGGACCAACCTCATGCCAGTCAAACTCACTCATCCAACCAATCTCACCCAACAACTTCACTCATACAACCAATCTCACACATCAAACTCACACTTCCAACCAATGTCATACATCAAACTCACTCATACAACCAATGTCACCATCATCTTCACTCATCCAACCAACCAAAGTCACCCATCAAACTCACTCATCCAAACAAACTCTCTCATCCAAACAAACTCATCCTACTACAGGTACTACTACTGATTGTGCCAAAACTCACCTGGCAACCACTGACCCAACGAAGCATGTAGCGCCAAGTAGAGCCGAATAATGCCGAATCATTCCAGAAAAAAAAATTGAGACGAGAATCATGGGAATCATGCGTAACTTTGGTCGATATTTTTTACTAGAAACTAGTTTAAAACTTCTAAAGTTAGTATATATAAGCTTGTATGAAATCACGCGTGATTCCCATAATCAAAACATACAAAATGGCGGCCGTCTCAACAAAGGTTGAATTGTGCTAAAATCACCCAAAATTCGTCTAAAACTGGAAAAAAAACCACTAAAACATGGATTAGCCACAGTGGTTAATGGGTGGTTTAAAATATTAGCCACAGGTAAGGGAGATTCGCCCTGTGGTGATGTGGTGAGCAGCAGCGCACACCCAGCAAAGGTAAATGATAGCATGTTCATGAACAAGATTAATGTCTTTTCCCTGTAATTTCTCAAAAAATACAGAATTTCAAGGATTTAGATACTCAATAATGCACATATGAAGGTATCAAATACCCGTATTGCACAATATAAACCAATAAGACAGTAGCAAGATGGTTAATCATGTGCAATCTGATGAATGAGTCAAAGGTGAAAATGAAACACAATCTTCTGTTGTAGGGCATAAAATTACAGAACAGCAACACAAATGTGGTGTTCCACACTAACAAGGCCATTACCAAGGCCCAATGTGTTGATGATAAACATTGTCTTATGAACCAAAGACGGGTCCTTTATAGTTTCTAAGACATCTCTGATCATATGCACTGATTGTAAGTGGTATAAAATGCTCAAGATGAACTTTAAAATCATAATTATTATCCAGTTCTTCAATATCCTCATCAAAACTTTCCCCATCGTCTGACTCAAATATGGATGCCTGGTTCTCACAGTCTGGCAGTTTGCACACACACATATCAGTGCATTTCAATCCATTTGACAAACAAACACATTTTGGTAGTGAACCCTTCCTTTTACAATTGCAGGCCAATAAATCAAGGACCGCCTCAGGTGCTGGCTGAACATCCATCCAGTATACCACCAACTGTTCAACTCCTCCTTCCTTCTCAATCTTCCATCCGTGGCCAACAGGACTTGGTCATTTAAATCATACATAAAAACATGAATCTTCAAATCATTTAAGATGTTTTTATCAATGTATTTGTCACCTGTATGCAAGAAAAACTAAAAGTAACAAATTTTCCTTGATTTGCGGTATTTTTCGTTTTGAGGGGTAAGGGTAACAATAATAACAATAACATTTATAATGTGCATCTAACTTAAAATATATTTTATTCTTTTAGTTTATGATTAAATTTTCTTCAAATTCACGTATTTAAACTCACTTAAAATATATTTTGTTATTTTAGTTTATGATTAAATTTTCTTCAAATTCACGTATTTAAACATGGTATCCATGAATTAGGGTATGGGCAAAAAACTTCCGTACCACTTTTTATGAAAACAAAATCATATGTTCTGCAATGTATCAGCGCTTGACTATCAGTGCCTGAAATTGCAAACACTAAATGCTGGGTTAGTTTTAACAACTGTTTTGAAAAGCAAATAACATGAGCTACATGCCTAACAATTTTAAGAAGATATAGCCTATAATAAGAGAGAACCATTAGTTTTAAATAGAATGTCTCCTTCTGTCTTACGCTTGTTTCAGAAAAGTTTATTTTGGGATAGCGTTACTAAACGGCTAATAACACACAAAAGACTACCACCAATACAATGCTATCACATAGTTTCTGACTGCAGAGATGCATATCCTGCCAAAAATTATGATGAGCATTATTCCTCTCAGATGGTACCGGTGGCCAAAAATTACCAGGTCTGGCTCATGGCCGAAAAGACGAAAATCACAAAATAGGTTCCCTCTAATTTGTTCAGAGGCTTGTGTGTTTATGCTTAAAACAGTCACATCTGGCACAGTCACTTCCCACACTTGGTATTTGTTGCCTTTACTGCGACATACTTGAGCAAAATGTCCACTTTTACCACACTGCCTACAATTTACATATTTTGCAGGGCATCTGGGGTAATTGGCGAAGTGCATTGCAGATCCACAACGATAACAAGTACTCTCTTGGCATACCTGTCGAGCTTGTGGAAATTTTGGGTTTGAAGGTTCATTTGATGTGTCCCTGTGGATGGGGTCGCATCTGCATTACCCTGCGCTGGTACTGTATTTACATCCTGAAAAGACATCGACATGCCGCATGGAATCACTTTGGCTTCCACCATGGCTGATTCGATTTGTCCCACCATTACGAGGGCTTTCTGCAGTGTAAGCTCCAGTTCCAAAAGCAACCGTTCACGTTTACGAGCTGCAAGGGTTTTTTCCACGAGCTGATCTCGTATCATTTCATCAGAGGTCACTAAACTCGCAATTAACTGCATTCTCACGTAAAGCAGCAACGAACTGAGCAGTCGATTCACCCAGCCTCTATACTCATCGAAGAAACTTATATTGTTCGAAAACAACGTTCACCTTTGGTGTGAATAAGGCTGTTAATGCAGTGACAGCGGAGTACGTGTTATCATCAACTGGGAGAGTATAGAATAAACGCTGTCCTTCACTTCCTAGGCAGTATATAAGCAATGCGCACTTCCTCGCATCAGACAGTGCATCGGCATTTACCGCCAGCACGAAGTTCTCAAACATGCGCATCCATGAGGTAAAAGGTATCGAAGGCTCACCCGGACTTGGTAAGAATGCAGCAGGTGCTGCAAGTGCAAGGTGAGCCATCCTCATCACCAATATGTTGCGCAGCCAAGTCAGCCCACACGTAGGTTCTTCAGTTGAACCGTTTTTAATGGTGTTTCCTGCTGCCATTACTTCACAGCTCTCTGATGCCACTCTCGATTCAGCCTCGTCAGTTCCAGTTCATCATGCATTCATCAATATTCATGTAACTCCCAATACCACACTCCTTTCCTCTTCAAACCTGAATAAGAACCCTGCTTTGAGGACAAACAAATTAGAAGGGTTGTTCCCTTTTCCATGTCCACGTATTAAAGATTTAAGCTCTGTTGCATCGATCCTGAGTTGGAGATTGGTTTCTTCGACATCGGAGACTGGGGTTTCTTCAACATCTGCAAACACCAGTCTTGTAACCTCAAAGCTGTTCCAATATGGAACCGCATTGATTTGATGTCTCCATCCATTCCATCCATTGGGACCATACTCTGTGCAGAGCGGTGGTGCTGCTGAAGCAGTCTCCTTGGCTATTGGACACAATCCTGGACAGTTCGCCACTCCGACACAGGATACCAGCAAGCTGGCACTCATTTTGCCGACCTCAGGATGATAGGCAGAGTCAACCCCACCTGGTATTAATTCAACATCAGAGTGGGATTTGAAGTCAGGATCCATAGATCCCAAGCCCACCACGCTAACCATTAAGACAACACCAGGCATTTGATCCCTCCAGATTGATATGACTGGCAAAGCAATGGAACCCACCCTGCGGGCGGGGCTTCAATCGGGAGGCCCAGGGGTCCCAAGATTACAGACCCAAAATCGTTACGCTTGGATCAGCCGTTTTTGCGGAAAGTGGGGAAAACGTTAGGCTGGAGACTAAACCGGAAATGGCTGCAATGTGAAGTCAGAAGAAGAAGAAGAAGAAGAAGAAGAAGAAGAAGAAGAAGAAGAAGAAGAAGAAGAAGAAGTAAAGAAGATTATTTCGTCGTGTTTCTTCAAAGCGTTATACCAATTGTACGCTTTTTCTTGAGGAAAAGAAATAAATGAATGATTTCATTACACTTATACATGTTCTTCAGCTGAGAACTTCAGGATACACAACATTATAAATGAAAGATCCTTTTCTCTCTCTGGAGTTCTTGGCGAAGATACTAATATTGTCACTTCTGCCAATGTGACTCATGGTGACATAGAGCTGTCCATGACTGAAGAAATCGGTCTTCAGGTAGATGCCGACCTTTTCCAATGTCTGACCTTGAGCCTTGTTACTGGTCATTGCAAAGCAGAGGCGGACTGGGAATTGCTTTTGCTGCATCTGGAAAGGGAACAGGTTTTCCGATGGAATAATGGGAATCCTCGGTATAAATAGCTTCTTTCTAGGATGTGACCCAGTAGCTCGTGTTGCATCAATGAGATGCGGCATCAGGTTGTCGACGATATATCGACTAACATTACAATGGCCATTTTTGGGGTCAAAATTTCACAGCAACATGATGGAAGCTCCCTTCTTGAGGCAGAAGTGTGAGGAGGCATTCCTGAAGTGCATATCTAGTTAAGGAATTCCACTGGATACTGGTGTGTGTTCTCTGTGTCCATTACCTTGTTGCTGCTCAAGTAGACAGATTCCGTCCCTGGGAATTGTTGCAGTACGATATCATTAACCTCTTCAACCGCTTCATTCGTAGGACAGAGGATGGTTCAGCTACAAAGCCAGTTCCTGTCAGCATGCAAGGTGCTCGAGTTGCTGAATATAACGTCAATGAGGCTCTTGACGTTTTCTCCTCAGATCAGGTAGTTCTCTTTGACTTCACTTTGAACTCGCAAATTTCTGCATTGATGGGGAGCCTCCCTCTCCAATTTGTAAAAGTTCCTTGGAACATTCTTCATCTCCACTTCCTGCGTTATGCACCCGCATGTTCTTTGTCAATCGATGCACATGGACTTGTCTCCAGAGGGGGGACTGCCTCAGAGTGGCAGCAACCCTGTCAGCACGGCCTCCTCTTCGGATGACAGGCAGGGTGTGTCTCCAGTCTCCAGAGAATATGATGGCGAATCCTCCAAAAGGCCGATCTGTCTCACGGATATCACGGAATGTTCGGTCCAAAGCTTCGATAATACGCCGGTCTCACATGGAGACTTCGTCAATGACCAACAGATGAAATTGCTTGATCAACTGTCCTGTACTGTCTCGCTTGGTGATGATGCACACCGAGTCCTTGATTGATAGTGGCACTTTGCAGCGAGAGTGAAGTGTACGACCATTTGGGAGAAGGGTGGCTGCAATTCCAATCAGAGCTGTGGCTAACGCAACTTTCTTCTCAGAGCGAATTTGAGCCAGCAGTACACAGATGAGAAAGGTTTTCCTGGTACCACTTGGAGCATCCAAACTGAACAACTGACCCCTCTCATTCCGCACCGAGTCGATGACTGCTTCATAAAACACTTACTGCTCCTCATTCAGCTTTGGCTGATTTTCAGTGACGTACTCTTCCAGTTATTGCACATTGTAGTTAGTCTTTTCTTCGATGATTCTCGCCTCTTCAAGTTGCTCCGTAAGCCCGCTTCTTCCAGGTGTTCTACACCCATCTAAAGTGCTTGAATACATCAGGGTATGTGATCTTCACATCAGTATTCTGGTTCAGCTTGAAGAACTCTGTGAGCTTTGTTTTCGGTGGACCATTGTTGACGATGTCATGCAGATCATCTGGTTGGAACAGGATGAGTTGCTCATCTTCCAAATGAATTGGGAGCTTCTGCACGGGAGGCTTCATTTGCTGGATGGGGAACTCGTACAGGCGCCAGTAAGCTTCAGATGCACTGATGTATCTCACATCCACAAAACACTATTTAATCGTTCGTGATATCTGTTTCTTCTCCATTGGTCAGCTTTATGATAACGGTCGCTGTTCTTGGTCAAATATTTGTAGATATTCTTGACACTGGACACTGAGTTAAGAACCTCGATGTTTATGTGGGCGTTGTATTTCAAGGACAGCAGCGGATGGAAGGGCACAATCCATTCGTTGTTGACCTCGATATCCTGTCCTCACACCTTTTTCTTGTGTTTCTGGCCACCTTGTGCTGGAGGATGGCACCGATAGACTGGATACGTAGAGTCCGTCATCATGGTATGCTCTACACAATGTTTTGAGAAGTCCTTGTCGCAATTCCATGCTTCTCAATATCGAGACATGCAAGGTGAACTCTGGTTTAGAGCACCACACAGACCGTGGATATTGTTGCGTGTGATTATCTCATGTAGTTTTGGGTTGATATTCAGATCAGGAATCTCGGCTGACACAATTCTATCAATGTCCTTGGGTTCCCGTGGCTTGTTTTCGTAGGCAAGTATCAGCAGGATGTGGCAGTGTGGCAACCCACGCTTCTGATCCTCCTTCATGCCGAAGTCGGCCACCACTTTGCCCAGCATTCCACTCTTCAGATCCGCTATGAGAGATTTAAGCTTGATATGGAAGACGCGTACTGTAAGGTCAGGCCGGTCACAGGGCTGCTCACCTGGGAAAAGTGAGTTTGAGATCTCTGGCCATTGTGGGTTGTAAGTAAATGCCACGAAGAGATCAGGTTTACCAAGGGATCAGACGATGGCCATAGCATCTTGAAAGGCTTCAGCGTACCAGCGAGGAAAGCCATAGATTGATGGTGGTAGGATGATCTTTGTTCCAGCCTGCATCTCTTCTTGGTTATCTCAAGCATCCATCAGGCCTTGGTACTTCTCTGCACGGATAGTTTTCTGATTGTTCCTTACCCACCAAAATCGTGAAGCTTCAGCCTTGGCATATTGATTGCATGCTTACTGCTGAGCAAGTCGTCGACACCTCATGACTTGATTGAAATGTTCATCTCTGATCTGAAGGCGGAACCTTGCGAACTCATTTGGCGATATCGTTCCTCATCCTTTTGTATGGGGTATGTCGATATTGAATCCTTCTTCACCATGGGGGAACATCAGCTCATAATGAAGAGTATCGTAGCTCCGGTGCAGCTCCGTGATGGATTGCAGTCTACCTTCACGTTAATGGAGGATGACGTTCAAATGGTCGACATGCTCGCCAGGTATGATGACTGACACCTCACTTGCCTGTGGGAGGTTGTAGCATCGAACATGCTCACCTGAAGGGCGTCTTCTTGCATATAGTACCATGGTGATGTTGTTGTTGTCTGCTTCCATCAACTCAAGGGCACACTTTAGAGACTGGATGTAGGGATTGTACTGACGCAGCCAGTCTTGGAGAGTCTTCAGGATCTCAATATTACTGTTGAGCACTTTATTAAATCGCAGTCAGTTTTTCAGTTTGTCACTGTTGTGGAACCATATTTGAGCGAACGTCGGATGAGATTGATCATTTTCTGGCTGAAGTGGCCCAATATGATGGTAGACTTTACCTTGAAGCTTCACCATCCATGGGGCGGAATCCTGGCATGAAGTGCTCATTGATGCCAAGGCCAAGGCATTGTTGAAGTAGCGTATCTTCTCAATAAACTCCTTTCGGCTGAATAGGACTTGAAAATTTTCAGGGTAGGTATCGAGGAGATCGATTGCAACTTTGCCAGACTCACAGCAATATCCAGGTTGTTTGTCTTTCCAGCAGTAGGCCTTGCAGAAGGGGCACTTTCGCCTTGTATCGTACATACTTGGCAGATTGTGATATTGCTGCTTTGCTGGGTAGTCGGCTTCTTTGAAGTGCTTGACATCAAGCACAGCTCCAATCCTCCTCTTTTTAGTTTGTCACTTGAAGCTGGACTCTCCTAGTGCTCTGGAGTGCAGCTGTGTTACGCTCTTGTTTACCAGCTCTGTATTCAGCAGACTGCCTGCAAGTGTGGTGTGCAGCTGTGTTACTCTCTTGTTTACCAGCTCTGTATTCAGCAGACTGCCTGCAAGTGTGGTGTGCAGCTGTGTTACTCTCTTGTTTACCAGCTCTGTATTCAGCAGACTGCCTGCAAGTCTGGTGTGCAGCTGTGTTACGCTCTTGTTTACCAGCTCTGTATTCAGCAGACTGCCTGTGAGTCTGGTGTGCAGCTGTGTTACGCTCTTGTTTACCAGCTCTGTATTCAGCAGACTGCCTGTGAGTCTGGTGTGCAGCTGTGTTACGCTCTTGTTTACCAGCTCTGTATTCAGCAGATTGCCTGCAAGTCTGGTGTGCAGCTGTGTTACGCTCTTGTTTACCAGCTCTGTATTCAGTGGACTGCCTGCGAGTCTGGTGTGCAGCTGTGTTACTCTTGTTCACCAGCTCTGTATTCAGTGGATTGCCTGCGAGTCTGGTGTGCAGCTGTGTTACGCGCTTGTTCACCAGCGGTGTATTCAGCGGACTGCCTGCAAGTCTGGTGTGCAGCTGTGTTACGCTCTTGTTCACCAGCTCTGTATTCAGTGGACTGCCTGCGAGTCTGGTGTGCAGCTGTGTTACTCTCTTGTTCACCAGCTCTGTATTCAGCAGATTGCCTGCGAGTCTGGTGTGCAGCTGTGTTACTCTCTTGTTCACCAGCTCTGTATTCAGTGGACTGCCTGCGAGTCTGGTGTGCAGCTGTGTTACTCTCTTGTTCACCAGCTCTGTATTCAGTGGACTGCCTGCGAGTCTGGTGTGCAGCTGTGTTACTCTCTTGTTCACCAGCTCTGTATTCAGCAGATTGCCTGAGAGTCTGGTGTGCAGCTGTGTTACTCTCTTGTTCACCAGCTCTGTATTCAGTGGATTCAGCGGACTGCCTGCGAGTCTGGTGTGCAGCTGTGTTACTCTCTTGTTTACCAGCTCTGTATTCAGCAGACTGCCTGCGAGTCTGGTGTGCAGCTGTGTCACACTCTTCTTCACCAGCTCTGTATTCAGCGGATTGCCTGCGAGTCTGGTGTGCAGCTGTGTCATGCTCTTGTTCATGTTTCCGCTAGTCCTCATCCAGTCCAGCCTGCTTTCTTGCAGCAGATTTTTTTGACGTTTTCATTAACGAAGATTTGCGTTTGGGGGGCATTTTACCGATTCGCTGTGTTCACAGTTTCAATGTGTACATGGTTTCAATTACGCTGTCTGGTGTGCAGCTGTCTTGTTCACCAGCTCTGTATTCAGCGGATTCAGCGGACTGCCTGCCAGTCTGGTGTGCAGCTGTGTCACGCTGTTGTTCATGTTTCCGATAGTCCCTGTCCGGTCTAGCCTGCTGATTCGTTGTGTTCACAGTTGCAATTATACGGTGGTTATGACGTCAAGGCTGGGAACCAAAGCTGAAATTTGAAAAAAAAATAATAGGCCCATTTTACTCCAAGGAGTTCCAGGATTACACACCCAAAAAATGGTTGCGATCGGTTCAGCTGTTAGTACCTGGGAACAGACAGACAGACGGACGGACGGACATTGGTGAATTATAGTAAAGATGTCAGAAACTCTGTCTGAAATGACAACCAATACACATGACCTATAATGACCTGAAAAACCAGAGTGAAAAACAAATTGAATAAGTCACAATGGCGCTAAACATCTGTAACATTTGCCCACCAAACTACTTGCGTTATGTGCAAGTTTTTGTTGTTCTTTTTCACCTTGTGTTACCACCATGCACCTTGAGTGGGATAAGTGTGATGGTTGAGGGGGGAGCCGAAGTGTCCCAGATGCTGGTGTGATCCAAAGCAGTAATATCGTTCCCATTATATTACTATCTTAGTCTTCCATTGGAACTCGTAATAATTTCCAATCTTGTGAACATCACAATTCACCCCGCCACCCTTTCATTCACAATTTAACGTTCCTTTTGATTCTCACATTCACTTGGTTTCCATTGCCCTGGTCACGATGATATCCTCCTTCAAATGTGTTGCACTTTCACAAGCCTCACCCAGGCAAAAATAACATTCCTTTCCTGTCATAATTCTCTACAGACTACTGAAGTATATGAAAGTACAACTCTCATATACTATATTTGTGTGGCATTTTTGCTTTAAATCAAGGAAAGATTTTTTAATACCTCCACCACTAAAGGTTATGTTCCCCCCCCCCCCGTCTGTCTGTCTCTGTCTGTCTGTTTGTTTGTGAACAATACATCTCAAAAAGTTGTGGACGGATTTGGACGAAATTTTGTGGAAAGCTTGTATATGTAACAAGGCCGAAATTATTAGATTTTGGTGAAGAACCAAATCCAGATCCGATAATTTTTTTAAAGCGATTCTTCACAATGGAGAAATTGTGCTGAAACGATGTATAGCAGGATATCTCAAAAAAGTTGAAGATGGGTTCAGATGAAACCTGGTGGGTGAGTTGGTTCGGGGATGAGAACAAGCCGGTTATATTTTAGTTCAGGTCCCAATTCAGATCCGGCCTAACAGTTGGATACAAAATGCAAACTAATCAGCCTGGTGGAGGTATGCTCTCTATAGAGTGCCCTTCTTGTTTAAAATATAGATTCACATTTCAGCAGGACAATGATCCAAAGTATAAAGCTCAAGCCACACTCGAGTGACTGAATAAGAAGAAAAGAAATGTTCTCGAGTGACCCAAAGTCCTGACTGGTGAGAACATTTATGGCGAGACTTGAACATTGCACTCCATCGAGGATCCCATCAAACTTGGCAGAACTCGAGCAATTTTCATGTGAAGAATGGGCAAATATTTCACCATTTATCTCACTGTGCAAATCTGGAAGAGACCTTTCCAAAAAGACTTGCTGCAGTCATTGTTGCAAAAGGTTCTTCCACCAATTACTGACCTCAGGGGATGAAGATGTTTGCAACCAGTGAATTTTGATTTGAACATGTTTTTTTTACAGGCATTTCTATGATGAAAAAAAAAAACTTTATTTGGAAAAATTTGTTTTACACAATTCGTATTTCATCAAAATGTGGTTTTATTGGGAGGGGTGAATAATTTTGCAGGACATTGTAAATACTGTTTATGGAATTATGGCAGACCAAATTACTCGGTTAGTTTCTCAATCATGTAGTGAGACAGTTTCATAAGAATGATGGTATGGCTGAACACGAATCATAGAAACTCCTAGTTGTGATAAAAGGATATACACTCGACGGTTCAACTTGACAGATTCAGCTTCTGTTGCTGTAATTAATGCAATTTTTTTGACCATTAGTGGTGGTTTCATTATTTTTGTCCAGTTTTGAGGCTCGTGGAGGAGCTGGAGCTTAGTACGGATTAGGATGCAACAGAACAAAAGGAACAGTAGAAAGAGAGGAGGGAAACACACCAACAGCAGGGTTGAGGGACAAAATAGAAAGACTTGGACAAGTAAGAGATGTGGGGAAGAATGAGAGGGAGGGGAGGATGCATGGGGTGAAGAAGATGGATACAGAAGCAAACTGTCAGGAAGGAGATACTGGAAAGTTGGAAGGAGGAGGGCTTGGGGAAGGTTAATTGGAGTAGAAAAGATCATAGTTTTTGGATAGGGGATGATGTGAGATGGTGGTGAACAGCTGTCTTGAAGCCCTGGAGGGAATAATGAGATTGAAGAGACTGAGGAAGTTGGTTCCACATGTGGGAAAAGAAGGATGAACGAATGCGTGGAGGTGAGAAGTGATTTTAGATATTGGGAGTTACACCAGAAAGGGGTTCTCCATTGCAATGGTCACTTTGATATTGCAAGCAAATGCTGAGTATACTATTAATCAGTGCCATAAGGTTGTCATAGATCGATTTTCTGAAAAGACCGATTACAGAAAGGCAGACATTACTCAGGTCTCTGTGGAACTGAGGCAAGTACCTTCAGTTATCTTGTTGACATGTAATCAGGCCCGTCGCCAGGGCTCAGTATTAAGGCATATGAATATGGGGGGCATATGAACTGGATGGGGGGGGGGGCACAATTATAATATTTAATTTTTTGATAACCCAGTATGCTATTGTATTCATGCAGCATTGACACATCTATATTGAGGTTGCCGTCGCATACTAACCAAATTGATCTCAGCTAGATTTAATACGTTCCGATGTTTTTGGCCTAAAATTATTCGAATGCAGGAGAGCCGCAACAAACTGGCACATTCACAATGGAGATATTCAATGATTAGACAATTGGCACCAATTCAGGTGCACTTATACAAGGTGTTGTCAAGAATTGGCATTAGAAAATTAATATACCAGAGATACAATGACTAAACAGGGGAGGTTGGCACCAGAATCAGTGCACTTTGAAATAAGATACAGTCGGCTATGACCTGCGATCATCAGGTTAAACTATTAACAGCAAATACGACCAGCCTGAAGATACCACAAGGTCCGTATTTAAAGCAGTCAATTACACAGAGGTAAGGTTATGCACAAAGCACTAGATATGGGATATGCGAAGCACCAAACACAACATTTAACTTAAACATCAGAAGTACAAAGCAGCCGACCACGGCGGGTGCTGACCACAACCACAACCACAACCTTTTTCCTTTTCTTAGCCATTTTCGTATATCCATGTCTTTTTGTACTGCTGCCAGCTAGCGCTCTCCGTGACTCGTCCCTCATGACTCGTGATATTTGACGGTTCACGGTTTTATTTATTAAATGATGCATACACCAAAAACAGGTTTTATCTGCATA
The DNA here is from genome assembly GCF_056783735.1 of Eptatretus burgeri. NCBI lineage: Eukaryota > Metazoa > Chordata > Myxini > Myxiniformes > Myxinidae > Eptatretus > Eptatretus burgeri. Next base: position 108,643,112 of record NC_140964.1, on the reverse strand, counting down.
ATTTGAAATGTAAGCACGATTGCAAACACACATATTTTTTAATTTTTATTAGAAAATTACTTTTGTAAGATGGAGGGTTGTGAAGGTCACGAATTTTGCATTATGCAAAATTACAAAAAACACGAATACGTGTTTTGCATTATTTGTAAAAGCTTAAATAGTTGGTTGTGAAGGTCATGCGGTGCATTTCATCTTTAATTCGGTAAATTTATGTCTTTTCATTATTCATATTATCATATTATGACTATATTACATTTATACCTAACTTACAACCAATCAGGTAAGCTGCTCAATAGGGTCTCCATATCGAAGACGCTGATTGGCTATTCCTTAAAACGAAATGATCCACGATATATATATATAACCACCCACAACATCGACATTCGGCACGAGGTCTTGCGGCTGTCTGTCGTCTTGGCTGCCGGCATTGGTGCTTGCGTTAATATCTTTTATCTTGTGGGCTTGGACTGTATTGTCTTGCCAATTACTTTTGTAGATGCGCTGGCAAGCACACACTTATCTCTTGACTGTTATTCAAAGAAGGATATTATTAAAGAAGAGTTTATCCAAGAAGGCCACATTATTCATCATGTTGAACATCTGGAATAAGGGTTTTAGTTCACACAGGTGAACTCTTAAACAGCAAGGAGTTCACAGTGGGCGCTCGTCCTGAAACACTAAGTTGTTCACAGGGTGCAACAGGGCATAAATGGGTGGCGTACAAGTGGGGGGGGCACCAGATGCGCCATGGGGGGCATTGCACCCAAATGCCCCCCCCTAGCGACGGGCCTGCATGTAATGCAATGCACATATTACTGAATCCTCCATTGGCACTTGTCAAAGTGTTCATGCCTCCTTCAAAATCTCCTTCACATACAAAGGAGATCCGTCGGACTTCTGGATGTGGTTGCTGAAAGCAAAATGCTGTTGGAATACAACGTGATGCCAAAAAACAAAACACTTGGGCATTTTGTTCCACCTTTTACATTCATATCCATCAACATCATCTCTTGTGTCCATCTTGCCTGTCTCACAACAGTCGTTACAGACTTTTGCCATGGTAACACCAGGGTGCTACAAATGCTAAACGCAGGCAATCCAGCCCTCTGTCAACCACTCTTTCCATGTTCCAATTTTCATCACATTGCAAAACAACATTCTTCTGACATAGCTGGCCAAACTAATGGTCTTGTACATCTCAGGTCGAAATGTACTTCAACAAGCCGTCAAACGATTTGGCATCACAACAGCTGAGACGTATTTCAATGGTCGTATCATATTTGCAGCGAGTCCCCCAACATGGGGTTATGCACGTTTCCTATAGAAATGTGAGACATATGCAATCCCGATTCATATTTTAAGGAATAAATCTGCCCAGTTTTGATCCACCATGCACGGGAAAAAAAACATCCAATCTCACCGATCATTCACCAAGACAATAGGCAAACGTATGGATTTTGTCAAGCCATAGAATGTCTGCCTCTATTTCACTCGTCGATTATTACATGTTACAGATTCTTCTGGATCACCAGAACATACGATTCATCTGACGGTTCCTCGACGGCTACCTTGTTACGACTTTTATCTCCTTTGAGTTTATTGACTTGCACACTTTCCTCACGCACATTAACACCTTCACATGTTTCAACAGGCGAGTCCAGTGCACTCATCGGTGATAGCGATGGGAGATGTGTACAAAATAAACAAACCAAAATTTTGAGATTGATCAATCGATAGATAGAAAAATAAAGAGGAGGAAGAGAATAAGGAAGAAGGAAGTAACATTAAAAAAGCCAACACGTATTGACAAGTAATACAAACGAGTTTAAAAATGAGGCTTTTGTTCTCGCCATGTACCTACCTGTGCAACGAAAGGTGTCAATATGGTGCCAAGTCGGCTGCAAGCAACACAGGTGCCAATGCCCAAGGCACGGATAGCAGTAGGATGAACCTATCCACAGACATGGGGTGGAGGTGGCGTTAGAGATAACAACAAACCACTCATCCATAAACAATAAGCCCCCACCAAGCTGTTAGCTTAAAGCCCCCACAGCGGCCCCCACACCACTCCTTAAAGGATTCGTGTTATAAAACAACTATTCAAATTTGTGATGTGATATTAAGTGAAATATCAAAAACATGTTTTGGACAGCAAACTGAAGAATTACATGTTCTTAATGCTAGCCTCTCTTCAGATTTGCATTGTGGCCCACAATGACATGCTCCATTAAGTGTGTAAACGTTGAAAATTTGCTCGAGACAAATTTGTATTTGGGCATTTTAATCTCAACATGAAGATATATTGGGGAGCAGATGTTCTGCATGCCTGGTGTTGGTTTAACAGTTAGGGTGGTGGGCTTGGGATCCTAGGATCCTGAATTCAAATCCCACTCAGCTGTTCAATTAATACCAGGTGGGGTTGACTCTGCCTGGCATCCTTCCAAGGTCGGCAAAATGAGTGCCAGCTTGCTGGCTTCCTGTGTCAGAGTGGTGACCCATCCAGAATTGTGCCCAATAGCCTCAGAGCCTGCTTAGGCAGCACCAACGCTCTGCACAGAGTATGGTCCCAATGGATGGATGGATGTTTTGCATTATTTGTAAAAGCTTAAATAGTTGGCATGATCTACCACCCCTGACCTCCCCTCCTTTTTCTGCCTTTTCTGCAACACACACCTCCCACTGCACATCTTAATGGGTTGTGAGATTTGCAATTCACAGCTGACAAATATTGCTGTCAAAAGGAGCGTTCCAATTTAATTTGGCCAAAGGGGCTGAGTACCAGAAATGAAAATTGAAACACCACCAATGCTCCTGTAAAACCATTGTGTACTTAACATACTTATTCTACAAAGGATATTTCCTGCATAATATCAAATCATCGTGTGAAGGGACTAAAACAGCACAAATTCTCCGTGAAGAGGGATTTTTTTTTCATGAAATAATGTGCAAACTTTGTGGGCAATGCTTTCAGCCTCATTTACACATTCTGAACTAGACAGAGAGCATACCTCCACCATTGCGTGAACAGTTTAGGTTTTGTATCAAACTGAAAGGCCGGATCTGCTTCGCCCATCCACGTTTTGAAACATCGTGCTATGTATAGTTTTTGGCCCCATCTCTCAATGGAGAAGAATCACTTAAAAAAAAAAATCCTCATAGCTGGATCTGGATTCGGATCTTCACCAAAACTGAATTGATTCCCCCTCGTCACACACCCAAACTGACCACAACATTTTGAGATCGTGCTATATATCGTTTTTGGCCGGATCTCTCAATCGTAAAGAATCACTTAAATTCTGGTATCCGGATCCAGATCCAGATCTTCACCAAAATGTAATCATTTCGTCCTTGTCACACATCCAAGCCGCCCACCAAATTTCGGCCGAATCAGTCCACAACTTTTGGAGATATCCTGCTTCCAGACAAACAGACAGAGACAGACAGACAAACGGGTAAAAACATAACCTCCGTCCACCTTCAGTGGCGGAGGTAACTAGAACGGTATTTAGTGGAGCAGATACAGTGTCTCGAGGAAGTCTACACCCACTTTCGAATTTTTCACCTTTGTTGCCTTATAGCCGAGAATTCAATTGCATTAAATCAGACTTTTTTCCACATCGTAACCCACAACTTCCAAGTGAAAAACAAATTCTTCAAATTTCAGAAAATTAATTAAAAATACAAAACTAGAATATCTTGGTTGGATAAGTGTCCACCCCCCTGATTTAATTAATACTTGGTGGAAGCACCTTTGACAGCAATTGCAGCTATGAGTCTGTTGGGATAGGTCTCTACCAACTTTCCACAACTTGAGTGGACAATATTTGTCCATTCTTCTGTACAAAACTGTTGAAGCTCAGTCAAGTTGCATGGGGAGCGTTGATGGACAGTAATCTTCAAGTCATGCCACAGATTTTCGATTGGATTTAGGTCGGGGATCTGACTGGGCCACTCAAGGACATTTATCTTTTTGTTCCTTAGTCACCCTCGTGTAGCTTCGGCTGTGTGCTTCGGGTCGTTCTCGTGCTGAAAGGTAAACTTCCGTCCCAATTTCAGCTTTCTTGCAGAGGGCAGCAGATTTTCCTCTCGGATTTTTCTGTATTTTGCTCCATCCGTTTTCCCTTCTATCCTGACAAGTGCCCCAATCCCTGCTGATGAGAAACATCCCCATAACATGATGCTGCCACCACCATGCTTCACAGTAGGGATGGTGTTCTTTGAGTGATGTGCTGTGTTGGGTTTGCACCAAACGTAACGTTTTGCTTTTAGGCTAAAAAGCTCCATCTTGGTTTCGTTTTACCACAAAACGTTTTGCCACATGGCTTCAGAACCTCTGGAGTGCTTTTTTGCATACCTCAAATGGAACTCAAGGTGGGATTTTTTTGAGTAATGGCTTCCTCTTTGCCACCTTACTGTACAGGCCAGACTTGGTGGAGTGCTTGGGATATTGTTGTCACATGCACACTGTAACCAGTCTTTGCCATAAAGGGAAGTAGCTCTTTCAAAGTTGTCATTGGCATCTTGGTGGCTTTTCACATCAGTCTCCTCCTTGCTTTGTCATCCAGTTTGGAGGGACGGCCTGATCTCGGCAGGATATCGGTGGTACCATACGCCTTCCATTTCTTAATGATTCTCTTGACTGTGCTCCAAGCAATATTGAAGGCTTTTGAAATATTTTTATACCCATCCCTGATCTGTGCCTTTCCACAACTTTATCCCAGAGGTCTTTTGAAAGCTCCTTGGTTTTCATGGTTGAGTCTTTGTTGTGAAATTCATGATGCAACAGAGGAAACCTTCAGGAACAGCTGATTTTATTCTGAAATAATCAGAATCACAACAATTTAACACAAGTGGAGGCTAATTCACTCGGTGTGTGGTTTTGAAGTTGATTGATTACACCTGAGCTAACTTACAATTACAATTATTGGGGTGGACACTTAGCCAACCAAGATATTCTCGTCTTGTATTCTTAATTTTCTGAAATTTGAAGAATTTGTTTTTCACTTGTCGTTGTGGGTTACGATGTGTAAATAAAGTTGGAAAAGTCTGATTTAATGCAATTTAATTCCAGGCTATAAGGCAAAAAAGGTGAAAATTTTGAGAGGGGGGTGTAGACTTTCTAAAGGCACTGTACCTCCATCAAGTTGAACAGTTTACATTTTGTATTCCACTGATAGGCCCGGATCTGAATCTGGAGCTTCACCAAAATTTTTTTGAAATATGTTGTATATCGTTTTTAGCCCCATCTCTCAAAAGTGAAGAATTACTCTCAAATTAAATAAAAACCTCGGATATAGATCCGGATCTTCAACAAAATCAAATCAATTCATCATTGGCAGATACCCAACCTTTCCACTAAGTTTTGTCTGCATCCATCCATAACCTTTTGAGATATCTTGCTCACAGGCAAACAGACAGAAAAGCAAAACAGACAGACAGGGGTGAAAACATAACCTGTTTCCCTTCGGTGGCAGAGGTTAAAAGTTTAAAAAAAACCCAAAAAACTCTTGGATCCAGATCTGGATCAGGATCTTCACCACAATCGAATCAATTTGTCATGGGTTGACACCCAACCTGTCCACTAAGTTTTGCCTGAATCCGTCCATAACATTTTGAAATATCATGGCAGATCTGGATCTTCACCAAAATGGAATAAATTCGTCCGCGTCACACACCCAATCTGTCCACCAAATTTTGTTCCAAAAGAGTCCATAGCTTTTTGAGATATCCTGATCACAAAAAGACAGAATGTCAGTCAGTCACAGACAAACATACAGACGGACAAGAAAACATCACCTCCGTCCACCTTCGGTAGTGGAGGTAACAAGAATGCATGTGAACAAACATGTTGAAAAGGTACTTTTCGTCTACATTTATCCACAGGGGGGGGGGGGAAATGCAATCATTTGGTGACTTGGCATGTGTGAATGTGCCACACCTTCGATGGGCATTCTCACCTGATGACAATTTGCAATCGTTCATTTGTTTGCATTTTCAGACCCTCACCTCAGGCGTGTAAACATAAAGAGTCATGAATGAAGCCAAAATCATTCCTCGTCCCACAAACAGCAGCACAGTTATCATCGTTCTGCAGAATGGAAGAGAACAAGGCTGAAGAGCTGAAGACTTTACACCTCAGAGGAAAGCACAACAAAATGAAGGCAGTAATTCTGTAACTTCGACTTTATGCTCACATCATACCTCATGGACTAACAACAAACTGTTTATGACAACAAACCACACGACATCATCACTTTAAAATCAACCGATCACCAATTGGAGATCCAGGGTCACGCCCCGCGTGTAAGGAGTCTCGAAGCAGCTGCAACGTGTTCAGTGCAGCGTCGCACACTTAATGCATGCGACAATACCCGATAGACTGCAAGCAAAGTTTTTCAACGCTATTGTCGTTTGATGCATATCATTTCCCGAAAGGCAAGCAAACATGTTCGAGTCGGCCAACGGTAAAATACATCTGCACAATTGTTTCACTGTACAATATTGCACAAGCTTGCAGGGGTGTGCAAAATGCTCAACCCACAACTGTTGAAGGAGTATGGGGGCTGAGATGGCTATCTTTGATTGCCCACCATTTCTGGTTATTTTTGTCATATCTACCAAGAATCCAGAGGGTCACCTTTTCAAATAAGTGTACCTCAATCTCAAAAAAATAGTTTTTTGGAATTGCATATGTGTGATGTTTCTTAAAGTCAAAATGTATTTGGTGGACATCATTGTCTCTCAAATATCTAGTTTATACTGAATCTGACTAAAATGTGACCTGGATGGTTATTGTTTAACTAAGGATAGTGTGTCCTTGCAAAAGTATTCACCCCCTACCAATAACGCCACATTTACATGAATTATGTTTGTACAGTCGTGGCCAAAAATATTGGCATTCTTGTAATTTTTTCAAATAACTCACAATTTTTTCTTAAAAGAAGTTGAAATTGACAAAAATATTTCGTCTCCACAATTCGTTATTTCACTGTTGATATTACAGAACCTTTGTGTTTGATTCAGAACTTAATATATCCTTTTAAATCAGAAAATAAAAAGAAATGGCGTTTAGAAAATTATTGACACCCTCAACTTAATATTTGGTAGCACAGCCTTTGGACAAAATAACTTCAGTCAAGTGCTTCCTCGAGCCAGGAATGAGCTTCCTCCACCTTCCTACTGGCTATTTGGCTCTTCTTGTGCAAACTGCTCCAGTTCTCCCAGATTTGAAGGGACCTTCTCCCAACTGCTGTTTTCAGATCTCCCTGCAGGTGTTTAATGGGATTTAGATCTGGACTCATTACTGGCCACTTCACAGCAGTCCAGCATTTTGTCTTGAACCATTTTTGAAGTGTGTTTAGGGTCATTGTCCTGCTGCAAGACCCATGACCTTCGACGGAGACCCAGCTTTCTGACACTGGGTTGAATATTGTGCTCCAAAATGCCTCCTTGGTAATCTCATTTCACGATGTCATGCTCACATTCAAGGTACCCAGTGCCAGAGGCAGCACAGCAACCCCAAACAATCACTGTACCTCCTCCATGTTTGATTGCAGGGAAGGTGTTCTTTTCTTTGAAGGCTTCATTTTGTTTTCTGTAAACATAGAGATGATGTGCTTCATCAAAAAGCTCTAATTTGGTCTCATCTGTCGAGAGGACATTCTCCCAGAAAGATTTAGGCTTGTTCAGGTATGTTTTGGCAAACTCCAGTCAGGCTTTCTTCTGTCTCAGCATTGGAGTCCTCCTGGGTCTCCAACCATAGAACCCCCTTTCATTGAGTTGGCGACAGATGGTGCAAGTTGAAACTGTCGTACCTTGTGTCTGAAGGTCAGCTCGAATATGTTTGGCAGTTGATCGAGGTGCTTTCTCCACCATTCAAACAATCCTTCGCTGCAATCTTCAATAAAGTTTTCTCTTGCAGCCACGTCTAGGGAGGTTGGCTACAGTGCCATGGGCATTAAACTTCCTGATAACATTGCATACGGTGGACACAGGAATGTCAAGGTCTCTGGATATGGACGTTTAGCCTTGAGATTGGCCATACTTGGCTACGATCCCATCTCACCACCTCAGCAATTCTCTGGGTTTCTTTCATTTCTCCATGCTCATTGCTGTACACAGTGATACAAAACAGCATGATGACTCCTTTTCTCTATTCAAACTGGTTGAGTGAGTGTTTTTTATATTACAGGCACCTGCAACTCACCACAGGTGAGTTTAAATCCAAAGTAAAAAGAGAATCACCTGCTTGAAATCTAGTTCTTTCTAACAACTTCTAAAAGGTGCCAACAATATTGTCTAGGCCATTTTAGGATTTCTGTGTGGAATAAGCTAAGATTTGGTAATTTTTTCAGCTTTTTTTTGTTTTGTTCCACTGCAAACCAAATAAATACATTTGTGGATACCAAAATATTTTATAATTTCAACAATTTTTAAAGAAAAAAAAATGGTGCATTGTTTGAAAAAAGTGCAAGGGTGCCAATATTTTTGGCCATGACTGTGTGGAAACAATTTTTTGAAATGAACTTTTAAAATCATAACTGAAGAGATCAAACCAAACTGTTATAGTTGAAGGAGGTTACATGTCAGGAATACCTGCAAAAAACTTGTACAAATTAAAATTCACTGGTTCCAAAAGTATTCAGCCACTTCGGTCAGAACTTGGTGGAATCACCTTTTTCAGCAATGACTGCTCTGAGTCTTTTGGGGTAGGTCTCTGCAATCTTTAATTCTCGCCATAAATGTTCAATTGGGTTCAAGTCAGGACTTTGACTCGGCTACTCAAGAACACTTATTTTCATCTTATTCAGCCACTCCAGTGTGATTTTAGCTTTGTGTATTGGATCATTGTCCTGCTGACATTGGATCATTGTCCTGCTGAAATGTGAATCTACGACCCAGCTTCAGATTCATGGCTGACTCGAGCAGGTTTTCATCAAAGATTCTCCTGTACTTTGCACCGTCTATCATCCCTTATATCCCGACAAGACAAGCCAAGAATTCACAAGGTTTCGGAAAAGCGATGATAATAGAAAACCAATACGCCAAGGTGAACAAAGAATAGCCAAGATCTTGTGAAAAAAGCCAAGGAGTGGTCACACTGATTCAGAGGTAGAACGTGGAAGTGAAGATGGAGGTGTTAAAAATATCAAAATGCAGGTCACATTAACTACAGCTCGGTAGGTTTTGCTTTTTGTTTAACTGACAGTTTATAAGGGAGGAATTTTGTATCAATTGATGAATCAGCTAATATATTACCTGGGCAGAAATCCCCATCATCAACTAGCACACTCTGACACCACAGGAAAAAAATTGATGTCAAATGCTTTGTCCCACCGTCGTAGGCTGAACGGGTGTAGTGTATGTTAAGAGATCGTCCCGCTTCATCCTTTCTCTGAATGCCATTTGTGTCCATGCCGTTTCCTTCGATCGTGTTAGGTGAGATGTCGATGTCCCACCCCAGTGGATGCGGGAAGTGGTACTATGGTAGAGAGGGGGCGGGGGTGGTGGTGGGTATTGTTGGAGGTGACAGTTGATGGGGAATTGTGGAGGATGGTGGAGGTGGGGACCCTGAAAGTTTTTGTGTTCTCAGTCAAATCTTCTCGGAGGAGTAGATGATGATGATACATTCATACTTTCTCTCCACCATAAATAGATGGTGGTTTGTTTGACTTGCAGAAATTTGTGCTGACAATGGATAATTATTTTCAGGTGCTTTTATGGTAACTGCCGGGCAGTGGAAAAAAGGTGTTTGATTCACCGCTCAAATCGCCCATGTACATGTACTGGTAGCTGTGTAGAGATGGTATTAGTTTCGGGCTATGGCTGTTTCTTCTGCTTAATCATGGGTATGGCATCCTCTCTCAATCGTGGTGGATAACCACAAGATCTAGCCATCTCTGTTGTTTCATAACGTGCTCTGTAACATGTTTTGATCACAAAAGCGAACACTGTGAAGGCCAAATCCACACTCGGGTATTTCCGACAAACCTCGTCCAATTTCTGGCAAACTTCGGGTCCTTTGTCCACTGGTGTAGCATGAAACCATCTCGGTTTGTATTACTATGCAAGCACCAAGAACGCATCGACTCGGCATATTTGTGGAAAATCGAAAATTATTCACCGTTTGTGTTAAATCATGCCGCAATGTAACCCGGAGACAGTACGGATCAGGTGGTATACTTCCATGTGTGACGTCACAACATAGCTAAAGAAGATGATTTTGACCTTTAATCGCAAATTTAGCTACTTTATAATTTGGAAATCGGACAAAGACATATCTATATTGCAGGGTAACAAAAGAGAGATTAGCGTCAAGGTGGTCTGAGCATTTGGGCTCCCTTTTAAGCCAACACCAGGCTTATAAAATACCATACAAATATGAATATGTACTGTTATGTGGAAGGGGGAGCGAGATCCAGAGAATAGTATGGATCATGTGATCGAGTTGGGAAGAATTTCTCCTGTATTAAGGATCTGTCAGGGGAAAGTAGTATATATTACAGTATGTGCAGATGGGACACCCGGTCAGAAGGTGGTGATCATAATCTTAGAACAGTACAGAGTAAGGTTGTATTTTATCCAACCTTCTGTATGGGTGAAGCCAGGTCGAGGACTTGTGACACCCGGCACTTTAATGAAAACATCGTGGGCAGTTTGGCTAGAGGACAGCAGGCCACGGCGGAGGGCCCTGCAGAGGGCAGAACACTTTCGTGAGGAGCTGCCCCACACACAGCAGGGAGACAATAATGGGAGCCACTGCACATAAAGGTTGGTCCCAGAGGAAAAAAAAAAGGCCATATCCACACATGCACACAAGAGTGATTGCATTTGAGACCAGAGGAGAAAGCATCCTCTCTCTGCTTGGCTCCTTGTCTCCTGGTCTTCTCATCACCATTGATACTCAAACTGCACTTCACCATACTGTCACCAACACGAGCCTGCATGACATCCATTACTCTGAAAAGCCTCTCAGAGTTCACAACTCTTCTTCCCTGTTATTTTTGACAAACTTCACTGCGTTACATGATGCCCAACAGCGTGCAAAGTTCCATACAACCGACAACAACAGGCTGGGGGCAGTCATACGACCCTCAAGAAAGGCAGCCTTGTGCTCCTGAAGAGCCTCATTCTCCACTGGCTGCCCCTTTGGTAAAGACCTACCCAAGTACGAGAAAGACCCATCAAGAGAGAATATTAAGCCAAATAGGCACCCTAATGTTAACAACCAGACCATCAGGTACACCCCAGTATTGCTGCGAGGCAGTGCTGAGCCAACACCCCCATCCCATTCCCGCAAGGGGAAGGGGTGGGGAACTCCTCCCCTCTCCCTCAACACACTGGCACCTCATTTGGGCAAGGCCCAAACCACTGCACGGGTCTCCAGGACTCGGAGGATTGGTGATTGGGGATCAATTCCCCTCACCAATTTCCACTGGTCCAGAGACGCTGAAGCTGCCTCAAGACGTGCCCTGCGACTATTCCTGGCAAAATTTGCCAGTGCTTTATGGGATCTGCACCCATCATTATAATGTAGTCCGTGGCCTGGCAGGTCGTCATTCGATCTCTTAGATCGTCTGCCGTCCCCAGGAAGCAAGGAACAGAACCGCCGAAGGGAGTGCGGGTCAAAGCATGATCAAATAGGAGTGGGGAAACCCATTGGCAGAGTCAGACTCTGCCTTGGCCTTCCATCCCCTCCAGCTGCTGCAGCCAGGGCTGGAACAAGTAAGAAAAATTGGCATCCCATCGGGAGGCATAGGTAAGCGAAGCCCAGGCCTGCCTGGTTTGGTGGCCAATGATGCATCCACACCTAAGTGATGCCAGCCCCCCACAAGGCATGAGCCCAAAGTTGCCAATTTGGTGAAGAGCATACAGGAGAAATCCACGGGATCTTGCCCATGAGGCTAGGTCGGAGTGAACCACCTAGAGCACCTCGGCGATTCGTGCAGCACATTCGGGGCACCATGTTGTGAGATCCCAGGCCGCAGGCCCGAGCAACGCCCACCAAGGGAAGTCTTTGCTCTGCTCCGCTATTTGTAGCCTAGTGCTAACCAACTCTTTGAGGTGGAATGCCTGGGCCCAGTGGCCAAATGACACTTCGCGCCAGTGCACCTCCACATACTGCGAGAGGGTCGAGGGCAGCTCTTGCTCTCGCATTTCCGACCAGGCCGAGAACCCCATCCCGAGGCATCCATTCCAGAAGAGGCAGACGCTCCATCACCCCCCAATCAAATGGCCTTACAATGGTCGAGAGGAAGGTGGTCGGCGGTAGAGGTCTAGTCCACCGAAAGGACAATCCGGGGGGCTTGGGAGTGGATGTGGAAGCATCAACCGTATTGCTCCATCATGGTCAACCTTTAGCACCTGCGCCAGTGCACGGTCGTTCTTCAATGAAGCAAGGACCTGTGTGCAGCAAGGTTGCAGAAGGGCTACTAAAGCTCCCGAGGATCACATCAACTTGGGCTTTCCAGCCCCATTCGGGAAGTGCGATTACCTTGGCCCTCAGCGGCATGTCAAAGTCCAGCTCCGAAAGGAATTCAGTAACTAAATATTGCAGTAATTTTAGTCACTAAATAAGTAAATATTGAATGCAGTAACTTTAATTATTTCCACATTAGCGGAGGTCTTTGGGCCTCTGCCTCAAATGGTCTGCTTTAGCTGACTCCCTAACACAACAATATATACATATACAGTATATACCCCAATGGAATGTTATGCTGGAGAGACAATGAGGAAAAGTTCTTGAGGTACACAAAATACTCCAATGATCCAGCATCTTTAGCAGCTTCTGACAGTCTGGCCTTACATCGGCCTTCTCATGGTGGAGTTTCACTAGCAGGTGTATTGGTGAAGAACTAATCACTGGCATCTTAAAACCATGAGACCTCTTCGCTTTGATAGGCAGTTCATCTCGAAGAAGGACACTAAATTGAAATATGCTGATCAATACTTTGCGGTTTCAGGTTTTGAATCCAAAGACAGAGGGTTTAATGAGGGAAAGGCAACAATCCTTTTCTTTCTGGCAGAAATGCCTTTTCCATTCGATAACCCATGGGCCATCCTGGGGCATGGTGTACTACCCCATTTTAGCCTCCCAATCAGTTTTGTGAAGTAATCGGAGCAGGTGGTGGAAGGCCCTACAAGCAGCTGGCACATATTGCCAGTGATGGTGAAATGGCCTTGATGCTCACCAGAGGATTCTATAATGGAGAATAATGGCAAGGATTAACCATGTAGGATGTGTTTTAATGAGTTGAACTGGCAAATATGTTGGGATGGAATCAAACCAGCAAGGAAATCCAGTCGTTGAGGGCACAAGAATAGAAGGTTATACTCGAAGCTTCTCAAAAGTCCACAGAATTGGGACACGGAATGCAAGGTCAAGGAATAAGGGAAAGGTAGATGTAATAAAGAGATATGGCCAAAATTCAGTTATTGTCCTCTCCAGAAAGTAAATGTAAATGGACTGGTCTGGGGCAGTTTCAAACTGATGATTATAAAGTGTTATTTTCTGGTCACAAAACGTGTAAAATAATGGGGTAGAAGTGATTTGCAATAAGGCCAAGCCTGGTGTTGGTGCAGTGGTTAGGGCAGTGGCTTGGGATCCAAAAGGTCCTGAGTTCAAGCCCCGTTGGGACACTGATTTAATACACCAGGGGGTTGACTCAGCCTGTCATCCTTCCGAGGTTGGCGAAATGAGTACCAGTGTACTGGGCCGGTGTATACCCCGGTTAAAATAGGTGTACCATATCCCTGTGTCGTAAGAGGCGACCAGGGTTGCGTCAGGAAGGGCATCCGGCGTAAAACATGTGCCAAATCACTATGCGGATCATACGGATGATCCGCTGTGGTGACCCCTAACGGGAGCAGCCGAAAGAAGAAGAAGAAGAAGAAGTGATTTGCAATAAGATAATGGTGTCAATACCAGGATACAATTCAGTCAATGGTGGGTTAATATCATGGACGTTGAAAGGACATCCAGTGAACACCACCGTCATTCAGATATACAGTATATGCTCCAACTTTGCGGCAGATAAAGAAATGGTGAAATAGCCTCTTGAAAGTTACAGGAATAGATGCCGAAAGGAGATGTTTTAATTATTATGGGACACTGGAATGCAAAAATTGGAGAAGCAGGAGCACCAGGGATTGCAGGAAAGCATGGACTGGGTATCTTAAATGAGCCAGGAGAGCAAATGCTGGAATTCTGTTTGGAGAATGATCTCTTAATTGCAAACATGTGGTTCAAACAAATCAAGCACAGACTGTACACATAGACTTCACCTGATGGGAAATGCAGAAATCAGATTGACTACATTACAATCAATAGAATATGGAGAAGTGCTGTGCAATCTGCCAATACTCTGCAAAGAGCAGACTGTGGGACAGATCGTGAACTCCTTGTGGCAAAATTACAAGTCAAAAGTGAGAAAGCGGGAAAAAACCCCCAAAACTCCAACCAGATATTACCTTGAAAACACATTATGCAATGTGCAATGCAGGTAAAAAAAACAAAAAACACTGTTTTGCAGAGCTGGAATTAATTAGCAAAACCAGACAAATTATGGTAAGAGGTTGAAGACATTGCAAAAGAAAAGGACAAAAAGAACATCCCAAAAGCAAGCACAAAGAAGGTGGCTAGATGTTTGTTCAGAGGCAATACATATTAAAACAGAAGAAGAAAGATGAAAACCCAAGGTGCATCAAGAGAGAACATTAAGTGGCTAAATAATGACTTCCAATGACAAGCTAGGGAAGCCAAAGAGAATTCTTCGAAAGAGGGATGCAAAGAGACATAAAATGAACCTTAGCACGGGAAGAACAAGAGATATGTTTTAAAAGATCAAAGATCACAGGAAAGTTTAAGTCGATCAATGGAGTCCTTAAAAGTAGAACAGGAAAAGACACGACAGAAGAAAGACAAGTGAAAGAAAGTGGGAAGGACTATGCGAGTGAGACAGTAATATGATGGTTACCAATGAAGAAAGATAATATAAGCAAGAACCAATAGTGATAGAATTTGAGGTATGTAGAGTTGGGAACAACCATGCTCTGAAAGAGCTGCCAAATTGAAAAGCATCAGGTGCTGAAGAAATTCCAACAGAACTCTTTAAAGTTGTAGGGGAGGAGACAATTATAATTTCAACAGCTCTTTTAACAAAAAAAACAAACAATGGATCATGCAAAGAGCAAGGGAATACCAAAGGAAGGTGGATCACTGTTTTATAGATTGCTAGTGAAAGTACCCATCCCCAGTGATAGAAAAAGCAAGCAAGCTTCCCAAGTGATGGGAAATGTTTAAGTTGATCTCCAAATTTAAATCATTTCATGGACGTTAAAAAGGTTTATTGTGTTACACTCTTGGTGTCACTCAGAGCCAAAGGACTGAGCTACTTATACCACCACCAGGAAATGGTGGTGCAACATCTGGTGGCAGAGGTTGGATTTGTCCAAGAAGAGGGCAAAATATCCTGCATGCGAAATACAATTTGTCATAAACATTATTCATGCCTGTTCTCCCGTTATTTCAAAAGTAAACCTTGAGCTTTTCAAACACAGCGCGGGAAGTGGCCACCGTAAACGGGAGACAGACAAATGCATGGGCAGACACCATGGTTCACAATATATAATAGATAACTTCCCTTGCAAGAAACTTAAACACAGAAAGAGACCATTTGGCGCATCAAGTCTGCACAAAGGTTGCTAACCTATGACAGCTTTTGTTGAATACAGTCAAGGCTCGTGTAAGAGCTAGAACACTGAACGGATGAGGATGCAACAGGTCAAAAGGAACAGCAGAGAGACAGATAGAGATGGAGAGACAGAGAGAGAGAGACAGAGAGAGAGAGAGAGAGAGAGAGAGAGAGAGAGAGAGGGAAAGAGAGCGAGAGAGAAAGAGAGAGCGAAAGAGAGCGAGAGACAGAGACAGACTGAGAGACAGAGACAGACTGAGAGACAGAGACAGACTGACAGAGAGACAGAGAGACAGAGAGAGACTGAGAGACAGAGAGACAGAGAGACAGAGAGACAGAGAGAGACAGAGAGACAGAGAGACAGAGAGAGACAGAGAGACAGAGAGACAGAGAGACAGAGAGACAGAGAGAGACAGAGAGACAGAGAGACAGAGAGACAGAGAGACAGAGAGACAGAGAGACAGAGAGACAGAGAGACAGAGAGAGAGAGAGAGAGAGAGAGAGAGAGAGATACACCAACAGTGGAGTTAAAGAACAAAATAGTGGGAGACTGAGACAAGTAATGGGTGTGGGGAGGAATGGGGTGGACAGGATGGATACAGAAGAAAACTTCTCCCTTCCGACATTCCTATCCCTCTCCTCTTTCTCCACCCTCTCCCATCTCTCCCCTACCCCTTCCCCCTCTCTCTTCTACCCCTCCTCTCCCCTACCCCTCATCCCTCCCTCTCTCTCCCCCTTCCCCTCCCCTGGTCCATGCTCAATCTTTAAAAAATTCTGCCACAGAGCGTTGGTGCCACTGAAGCAGCTTCCTGAGCAAGGGTTATACTGGCTAGTTTGTCATTGCTTTCCCAGCAGTAGTTTGGGCAGGAATTTGGCCACGGTGCCGGTGATAGCTTGCCGACTCTTTGCGAAGGACACCATGGGGATTTTTTTTAACATCCACCAACTAATGTCTGTAGACATGACACCCAGTTTAATGTCCATCGTAGGGATGGCACACACATTACTTTTTCACCCAGTCTGTGAAACAAAGAGATGACAGTTTATAGCTGGGTCAGGATTCAATCCCGGTCTGGACAGGTGAGATGCGAATGTGCGTACCTTGAAGTAATTCTGTCAGCCCAGGTCGTATCTCAATGCACTGGAAATAAACAAACTGCAATTCCATGTTGTATTTATTCGTTAAAATTTACTTTGTTTGGTATCATGCTTTTCTTCGAATTGAACATCGAGCTTTGCCTGCGTGCAGAGATTTTCAAACAGTGCCAGAAGCGGCCACCAAAAACGGGAGAGACACCAATGCATGGACAGATGCCACAGATCACATCATGTAATAGATTTGATGAATTTTTTTTTTTTGAGACGTATAAACAACAGTGCGTTTCTTATATTTATTGAAGTGCGTCAGACTAAACAGGTAAATAATGGTGAAAGGTGACACGCGCTGGATTTTATTTACCACTCTGGATTTCAATGTAACTATAGTCTCCCCAGTGATTTATTTAAAAGTGAAGTGATGGCCGGTAATTTGTTAAGAGTGAAGCAATTTCCAAAAGGTTTGGACTTTCGATGTTACCACCACCCCACCCCCAAATGGAAGATGGGGAGGGGTAGAGGATGTGGAGGGGGTTGTGAAACTGCCATGAACATACCCCCTAGTTCCCAACTATCATCCCACAAAGTTTGGTTGAGATTGGCCCAATAACTTAGGAGTAGTTAGATAAGAGAGGCAGACAGACAGATTTTTCTGCTTTATCTATATTTTAAAGCAGGAGTGCTGTCCGTCCGACCCTGAACTACTCCCTCAATTTTGGGGCTAGCCCGGCCAAACCTTCTGTGGATTGTTTTGGGGTCCCAGCGGATGTCCTAAGGTGGGTGGGAGGTTTCATAAACACCTCAATACAATTATGATTTTGACTTTCGATCCGGATGAAACTGCTCCCGATCTGGAAGTAAACAATCATGAGTTTGGCAGAACCATTCGCTGGTTTGATCATATCTTAATACAATTGTGATTTTAAGTTTTCCACCTGAACAACCCCGCTTTCATCCATTCTCAGGTGGGTGGGAGGTTTCATCAAATTCTCAATACAATTATGATTTCAATTTTCCATTCATACGAAGTGTTTTGCATCCACCTTTTCTTGCTGGCAGATTTGTTTGTATGGGTTTGTCAAGTGAGAACGGCATCTATATTCGTTTACCTCATGAGTGTTTGCATAAAGCGTCTCTATTCGTTTACCTCACCAGTGTTTGCATAAAACGTCTATTTGTTGACCTTGACTTCATGAGTGTTTACATAAAGCATCTATATTCAGATCCCTTAGACCAGCATCCTGAAAGTGCTTGCCAATAATTGAGAGAAAATCCATGACTGTGTGGAAATCACCCATCCCCAGAACAAGGCCTTGGAATGTAGAGGCTTGTTTCCATGTGATCTCGGCTGCTGTTACATATAAGGCTTGATCAAACACACACGATAGTGTAACTGCAGTTCTCGCATTATTTTC
>NC_140964.1:108597410-108602410 GCF_056783735.1 Eptatretus burgeri | reverse complement strand
CAACCCTATCCCACGCGGGGGCTGATTGGCTCGATCGCGGTGAGACCGAAAGGTCCACCCGTGACTGGTTCCCGGCGTTAGTCCGAGAGGGTCACGACTGGATTGTCCGTCCGGTGGGCGACGTGCCGCGATTCGAGTTACGTGGCCGTTCGCACGCCGGCGGGCGCGAAGACCGCAACACTGGTGTCAGGTCGTGCGATACAAATTCATCGCCCTCCTCGCGGCACTGGTATCGGAGAACAGGAAAACGGGCTCTCCTGTCTCCGGCTAAATTTACGGGAATCGGTCCAGGGGTGAGAGAAGCGACCCCCGATTCCCTCCAAATTACGAGCGAGCAAATTAACCCTTCACGAGAAGCAAGATGGCGTCTCAAGGCGAGCGGGAGCCGGGGGTATTAGAAATGTATATGTGTAGTAATGTAGAATCCATGGTCCAGGATGGAATCCCCGAGCAGGAAATGTTGATTGTGCAGGAACACGGACTCGCCCAACTGAACCCAGGGCCCGAGGTGGGTGCGGCCGCGGTGTATGACACCTCCCCCCCCCTCTCCACCAAAACCCTTGCTAAAACGGTTCAGCTGAGTGCATCCAACATGGCCCAGCTATGCGCCATGCTGGCGGCAATGAACGAAAAAGATGAATGCGAAAATGATCGAAAAAATGGATGCAAACACAAATGAAATGAAAAACGAAATGAAAGGCATGAACGAAAAGATGGATGCGAATGCACAACAAATAATCGAAAAGATGGATACAAACGCAAATGAAATTATAAACGAAATGAAAGGCATGAACAAGCACATGAAGGAAGAAACGAAAAAGCTCCGGGGTGAGACGCAGAACATGGGCCGATGCCTGCAGGCGGGCATGAAGGCCGTGACAAAGGAAATAATAGTTGAGACAAGGGAGGTAAAGGGTGAAGAGTTGGCAGAGACACGGGAGACAGAAAAAATAGAGGGAAGACTACACGATGAAGATGGGGTAAGTGACGCACACACACACACGGAGGTAGTGGAGGATAATGGGGGTGAGCTCGCGGAGCGTGTAGGGACCCGGTGCGAGCAGCGGGATGGCCTCCTCCAGGAACGAGGGGAGGGAGTATGCCCCCTTGAGGCGAGTCACGACCAGGTGAGTTCGGTCGTGCTTTGCGAGGTTGAGGGGACGAGTGCTGTGGACGGGTGCACGGAGAGCTTGGGGGGTATAGAGGCCCCGGAGACCCTTGTGGGGACTCGAATCCCCAGTGTGGTTGTCCCTGTGTGTGTGGTGCAAGGCGTGAGTGCGTCCCCGTGTGTGGAAGCGACCCCGTGTGTGAGTGGTGTGGTGGCGATGGTGCCGGAGTACGTGCTTCCCAGCACGCCGTGTGTGGATGAGGCACGGAGTGTGAGTGAGGAACCGCGGGTTAGTTCCCCCGCGTGTGTGGGTGAGGCACCGTGTGTGGAAGAGACCGCGTGTGTGAGTGTCGCCGTGTGTATGAGTGAGGTACCGCGGGTGAGTGCCCCCGCGTGTGCGAGTGAGGCACCGCGGGTGAGTGCCCCCGCACGCGTGAGTGAACGGCCGTGTGCAAGGTCGCTGTGTGCAAGGGAGACCGTGTGTGTGAGAGAGCGGTATGTGAGGGAGATGTCGGTTGGCATGCGGGAGCACGCAGCCGCATCTCCCGGTGTGAATGTGATGGTGTGGACTGTGTGCGTCGTAACACGCAGGTGTGCGTGGGTCGAATGGAGACGGAGACGGCGACAGAGGAGAGAAAGCCGGGTAGCGGCTGTAGTTGTTTCGAGGACCGTGCCGGGTTCACCCAGCAGTGAGCACGCGGTTCGTGCTGTGCAACGCACGAGACCGCCACGTGCTCGCTTGCGAGAGTGAAGTCCCGGTCCGGAAACGCACGCGGTGGATTTGCCGATCCCGCGGACGGACAAAGTTTAGGCAGGTAAATGGATTTGGACCGGACGGGTTCTCCACGCGATCGTGTGTGTTAAGCTCCAACGGGCAAAGCACATGTGTCCGCGTGGGGAACCCCTCGAGACTTGGGGCTTGTTTTTTTTTCTGCGCACGGTGACGTCATGGCTGCACGTGGGGTTGGAATCCGGCAGGAGGGGTATCTCTGCCGGATGGCACCGTCCAAGGAGGGACGAGGAACACGTGCAGCTGCATGACGTCACGGCCAGGTGCAAAGTGCGCGAGCTCTGAGTTGCCGCGCAGGTGCTGCGCATGAAAAAAAAAAAAAGCAAGCCTCACTTTCGGGTGCAAAGGATTCCTGGGCAAGGGGTGAAAGACCCCCTTACCTGGGCACAGGATGGAAACTAGTTAGGGGGAGGGGTTAGCTTAGTTAGACCGACTTCATGGGGCAGGGGTAAGTCCTCATGGAGTCCGTGGAATGGATTAGTTAGAGGGATTGTAGCCAGATGTAGGTGGGGAAATTGATTAAAGAGATTAGGAGACAGTGACAGACTTGTGGATGTGTAGAGGGGACGTAGTTTAGCTACGTAGTGTTAAATGGAACGTGCTGTAGTGTAAGGGACGACGTGGGAGCACGAGTTAGTTAGGGGGTGCAGTTAGAAGGATGGCAGAATTCAACGGTGAGTGTGTGGAAGAGTTGTGAGGTGAGTACTTGTTGAGTGAGTGAGGCCAGCGGGTCTGTGTGAGTGGAGCGAATGGGGAATGCATGGTGCGATGAGTGATTGGGGGGAGGAGTGACTCCCGCCCAAGGGACCCCCGGGGTCAGTGTAGATTGAGTCAGTTGGGTTAGTCAAATTGAAAAATGGAGGTCGTTTTGTTGTTGGTGGGAAAGTAGGCTCGAGACCCATTTGGAGGGGTGCAGGAGCCCTGTTGACGGGCTTGGGAGCGTGGCTGCGAAAGGTGAGTATCGCTGAGTGGGTACCCCGGGCACCAGGCTAGTCGGCCGCGGTAGGCCATGGGCCCATGGGGGCCGGGATAGAGTAGTGGGCACGGGTGCGCCTGCTTGGTGCGGGGGCCCGGGGCGCCATTAGCCGCGTGGGCAGTGTAGTGGGCACGGGTGACCCTCGGAAAGGGGCCCGGGAGGCCGGCCTGCCACGTGTGCGTTTCAGGGGAGGTGCCATGGGGGGCACTCCCCGGTGTTAGGGAGCTGGTAGGCTCGGAGGCAGTGTAGTGCCCGGGGGTGCCATAGCGGGAGATTCGGCAGAGGGTCGTGCCTGCCAAAGGGAGCCACGTGTCCCAGCCAGGAGACCGTGTGAGGGCACGGAGAGAAAATTGGGGGGCGAGGCCCGAAATTGTAAGGACACCAACACAGGCGACGGGAATCTGGGTTTATAGAACCAATAGTTTAAGCGAGAGGCGCTTGTTGAAAGCCCCGGGGTAGTTTAAGAGTTAATGGTTAGGGTAGATTAGGAGATGTACCCCTCCGCACCATCCATCCCCTCGCTGTCGTTGTGGGCCGCTGGACCCACTTTGGTTAGATCGCCGAACTCTGGGGAGGCCATTCTGAGGCTTCGTTGGGCCTCGAAACAGGACGTTAGCTCTCCCTTGTTCCCCTCTGGGAAGGGAACGTAGGGGTTGGGAGTAGGCTAGGTGACAGGATAGGTTAGCCGAACAAGGACGATAAAGGGGGTTAGGGGACGATTTATAGTGGGGAAGTAAAAATAAAAACAACAAAAAAATAAGTGGGGGCTAAATTGGTTTTTCACAAATTAAGGGAGTGGGTATGTACAGTGACAGGCAAAGGCGATAGGTTGGGAGGGAGACAGGTAGGTAGGTCCGAGCCCGCCTTCCAAGTGGCCAGCACCACCGCACTCCCTCCACCAACCTCCACTGAACGGCAAAGGCTAGCCAACTCCATCGGCTGGCCGTGTTTTGCTTCAAGGCGGAGGCCGGCTAACTTCATTGGCAGCTGTTGTTGTGCTGCAAGGCCTGTACCGGCCAGTTCATCTGCGGGCTGTGTTTGCCTGCAGCGGCCTTCTTCTGCGGGCTGTGTTTGCCTGCTGCCTTTGCCATGCCATGCCCACTGCCCCTGTTCACCAGCCCCCGTTCAATTTTTGCTTTGCCCCCCCTGTTCATTTCCATGTGCGCCAGGATCAAGGCAACAGTTTGCAAGCTGCGAGAACTGCCCTGTTGGCAGCTACAACACGGGCCTGCAGTGGCGGCCCGTGCACCGTGTTTGTGTTCATGCATCCATTCGTTGTGCTCATTGCGTGTGCCACTTGAGCTGGCACGGAGACTACGTTTGTGCGGCCCATGCACCGTTGTGGTTCACTGAGTTCAGTTCAAAAGGGAAGGCCTTGGACTGCGTGTGAGCAGCCAGCCACGTTCCCTGTCACCTGCATTGTTTGAGCCAGAGACTGCATGTGGGCAGCCTGGCTCCCTGCTAACTGCTTTCTTTTGCAGAGTTCAATGATCCTGGGCCATGGTTTAGTGTAAGATTTGTAAGTTAAGGTTAAGATGTACTGTACATATGAGTGCGCCCCCGGCATGTCTGTCTAGCGCCGGCAATTTTATTTAAGTCGTCCGTGTGAGTGAGTTTGTTTAGGTAGTTACGCAGCCCTCAGGTTATTTATTTTGGGGACACGAATACCATGAATGTCGCACTCAGGGATCCGTAGGTAAAGTGTACTAGGGGAAAACTACACATGATGGCACACGAAAATTTGACGACTCGGGACGAGTCTGTAAAAAGGGAAGGGGGTAGTGTTGTGGTTACCAGATTCGCAAACCACCATTCAGGTCCCTTCGGTGAGGTATCTCGGTAAGTGCATGTGTAGTTAGGCCCAAACCCGTTGTCTAGTGGGAATACATGTCATTTATACGTGCTGCGACTCTTCAGGATAGCCGTTTTTCTTTTACTATCTTTATTTTGGACCAATCGCCACCATCACAACCACAACAACAACCACCAACCACAACGCCGCTTCACCACAACCGCCATGACCTTTACCGTCACAACTCGCCACCATCGCATCACCGTCGTCTCGCGCCACTCATGGGCACCGATGCTGGACTCGTGTAGGGCGCACGTTGAACAGCGTGTACAAA
>NC_140964.1:108584910-108589910 GCF_056783735.1 Eptatretus burgeri | reverse complement strand
TCCCCTTTTTACAGACTCGTCCCGAGTCGTCAAATTTTCGTGTGCCATCATGTGTAGTTTTCCCCTAGTACATTTTACCTACGGATCCCTGAGTGCGACATTCATGGTATTCGTGTCCCCAAAATAAATAACCTGAGGGCTGCGTAACTATCTAAACAAACTCACTCACACGGACGACTTAAATAAAATTGCCGGCGCTAGGACAGACATGCCGGGGGCGCACTCATATTTACAGTACATCTTAACCTTAACTTACAAATTTTACACTAAACCATGGCCCAGGATCACTGAACTCTGCAAAAGAAAAGCAGTTAGCAGGGAGCCAGGCTGCCCGCATGCAGTCTCTGGCTCAAAACAATGCAGGTGACAGGGAACGTGGCTGGCTGCTCACACGCAGTCCAAGGCCTTCCCTTTTGAACTGAACGCAGTGAACCACAACGGTGCATGGGCTGCACAAACGCAGTCTCCGTGCCAGCTCAAGTGGCACACGCAATGAACACAACGAATGGATGCATGAATGGATGGACGCAAACACGGTGCACGGGCCGCCACTGCAGGCCCGTGTTGTAGCTGCCAACAGGGCAGTTCTTGCAGCTTGCAAACTGTTGCCTTGCGGATCCTGGCGCACATGGAAATGAACAGGGGGGGGCAAAGCAAAAATTGAACGGGGCTGGTGAACGTGGGCAGTGGGCATGGCATGGCAAAGGCAGCAGGCAAACACAGCCCGCAGAAGAAGGCCGCTGCAGGCAAACACAGCCGGCAGATGAACTGGCCGGCACAGGCCTTGAAGAAAAACAGCCAGCCGGCAGATGAAGTTGGCCAGCCTTTGCCGTTCAGTGGAGGTTGGTGGAGGGAGTGCGGTGGTGCTGGCCACTTGGAAGGCGGGCTCGGACCTACCTACATGTCTCCCTCCCACCTATCGCCTTTGCCTGTCACTGTACATACCCACTCCCTTAATTTGTGAAAAACCAATTTAGCCCCAACTTATTTTTTTGTTGTTTTTATTTTTACTCCCCCACTATAAATCGTCCCCTAACCCCCTTTATCGTCTTTGTTCGGCTAACCTATCCTGTCACCTAGCCTACTCCCAACCCCTACGTTCCCTTCCCGGAGGGGAATAAGGGAGAGCTAACGTCCTGTGTCGAGGCCCAACGAAGCCTCAGAATGGCCTCCCCAGAGTTCGGCGATCTTAACACCAAGTGGGTCCAGCGGCCCACAACGACAGCGAGGGGATGGATGGTGCGGAGGGGTACATCTCCTAATCTACCCTAACCATTTAACCATTAAACTACCCCGGGGCTTTCAACAAGCGCCTCTCGCTTAAACTATTGGTTCTAACAACCGATTCCCGTCGCCTGTGTTGGTGTCCTCACAATTTCGGGCCTCGCCCCCCAATTTTCTCTCCGTGCCCTCACACGGTCTCCTGGCTAGGACACGTGGCTCCCTTTGGCAGGCACGACCCTCTGCCGAATCTCCCGCTATGGCACCCCCGGGCACTACACTGCCTCCGAGCCTACCAGCTCCCTAACACCGGGGAGTGCCCCCCATGGCACCTCCCCTGAAACGCACACGTGGCAGGCCGGCCTCCCGGGCCCCTTTCCGAGGGTCACCCGTGCCCACAACACTGCCCACGCGGCTAATGGCGCCCGGGCCCCCGCACCAAGCAGGCGCACCCGTGCCCACTACGCTATCCCGGCCCCCCATGGGCCCTTGGCCTACCACGGCCGACTAGCCTGGTGCCCGGGGTACCCACTCAGCGATACTCACCTTTCGCAGCCACGCTCCCAAGCCCGTCAACAGGGCTCCTGCACCCCTCCAAATGGGTCTCGAGCCTACTTTCCCACCAACAACAAAACGACCTCCATTTTTCAATTTGACTAACCCAGCTAACTCAATCTACACTGACCCCGGGGTCCCTTGGGCGGGAGTCACTCCTCCCCCCAATCACTCATCGCACCATGCATTCCCCATTCACTCCACACACACAGACCCACTGGCCTCACTCACTCACCAAGCACATGCTTCCACTTCACTCACCAACAACTCTTCAACACACACACACCGCTGAACTCTGCCATCCTTCTAACTACATCCCCTAACTAACTCGTGCTCCCACGTCATCCCTTAAACTAGTAGCACGTTCCTTTTAACACTACGTAGCTAAGCTACGTCCCCGCTACACATCCACAAGTCTGTCACTGTCTCCTAACTCAAAAATTCATTTTATTTCCCAACCTAAAGCTCACTAAATCCCTCTAACTAATCCATTCCACGGACTCCATGAGGACTTACCCCTGCCCCATGGAGTCGGTCTAACTAAGCTAACCCTTCCCCCTAACTAGTTTCCATCCTGTGCCCAGGCCAAGGGGGTCTTCCACCCCTTGCCCAGGAATCCTGAACACCCGAAAGTGAGGCTTGCTTTTTTTTTTTCATGCGCAGCACCTGCGCGGCAACTCAGAGCTTGCGCACTTTGCACCTGCCCGTGACGTCATGCAGCTGCACGTGTTCCTCGTCCCTCCTTGGACGGGACCATCCGGCAGAGATACCCCTCCTGCCGGATTCCAACCCCACGTGCAGCCATGACGTCACCGTGCGCATAAAAAAAAACAAGCCCCACGTCTCGAGGGGTTCCCCACGCGAACACATGTGCTTTGCCCGTTGGAGCTTAACACACACGATCGCGTGGAGAACCCGTCCGGTCCAAATCCGTTTACCTGCCTAAACTTTGTCCGTCCGCGGGATCGGCAAATCCACCGCGTGCGTTTCCGGACCGGGACTTCACTCTCGCAAGCGAGCACGTGGTGGTCTCGTGCGTTGCACAGCACGGACCGCGTGCTCACTGCTGGGTGAACCCGGCACGGTCCTCGAAATAGCTGCAGCCGCGACTCGGCTTTCGTTTCTCCCATGTCGCCGTCTCCGTCTCCATTCCACACACGCATACCTGCGTGTTACGACGCACACAGTCCACACCATCACATTCACACCGGGAGATGCGGCTGCGTGCTCCCGCATGCCAACCGACATCTCCCTCACATACCGCTCTCTCACACACACGGTCTCCCTTGCACACAGCGACCTTGCACACGGCCGTTCACTCACGCGTGCGGGGGCACTCACCCGCGGTGCCTCACTCACACTCCGTGCCTCATCCACACACGCGGGGGCACTCACCCGCGGTTCCTCATCCACACACGCGGGGGCACTCAACCGCGGTGTCTCATCCATACTCCGTGCCTCACTCACACACGCGGGGGCACACACCCGCGGTTCCTCACTCACACTCCGTGCCTCATCCACACACGGCGTGCTGGGAAGCACGTACTCCGGCACCATCGCCACCACACCACTCACACACGGGGTCGCTTCCACACACGGGGACGCACTCACACCTTGCACCACACACACAGGGACAACCACACTGGGGATTTGTGTCCCCACAAGGGTCTCCGGGGCCTCCATACCCCCCAAGCTCTCCGTGCACCCGTCCACAGCACTCGTCCCCTCAACCTCGCAAAGCACGACCGAACTCACCTGGTCGTGACTCGCCTCAAGGGGGCATACTCCCTCCCCTCGTTCCTGGAGGAGGCCATCCAGGTGCTCGCACTGGGTCTCTACACGCTCCGCGAGCTCACCCCCATCGTCCTCCACTACCTCCGTGTGTGTGTGCGCGTCACTTAGCCCGTCTTCATCGTGTTGTCTCTCCTCTATCGTTCCCTTCCCGGCTACCGTCACTGCCAACTCTTCACCCTTTACCTCCCTTGTCTCAACTATTATTATTTCCTTTGTCGTCACCTCGTGTCTCGTCTCACACGTTTTGGTCTCCCCATTTAATTTTTCCCTTTCGGTCACCGTCGATTCCTCTGTCACGACCCTCGTCCAACACGACCCCCGAATTATTTTTTTACCCGCCTCCACCGCGGGCCTGTCAGCCGTTGCACCCCCTTCCAGCTCGTTTGCTCCCACACGTGGAGTCGCCATTCCCAGCTCCCTGGTCACGGCCTTCATGCCCGCCTGCAGGCATCGGCCCATGTTCTGCGTCTCACCCCGTAGCTCTTTCATTTCCTCCTTCATGTTTGTTTCCATTCCGTTCATTTGTTGTGTATTCGCATCCAATTTTTCGATCATTTGTTTGTTCATGCCTTTCATTTCATTTTTCATTTCATTTGTCATTGCCGCCAGCATGGCGCATAGCTGGGCCATGTCGGGTGCGCTTGAGTGAGCCGTTTCGGCAGGGGTTGGGGAAGGGTCTTGGTGGAGAGGGGGGGAGGTGTCATACACCGCGGCTGCACCTATTTCGGGCTCTGGGTTCAGTTGGGCGAGTCCGTGTTCCTGCACAATCAACATTTCCTGCTCGGGGATTCCATCCTGGACCATGGATTCTACACATTCTACATCCATTTCTAATACCCCCGGCTCCCGCTCGCCTTGAGACGCCATCTTGCTTCTCGTGAAGGGTTAATTTCGCTCGCTCGTAATTTGGAGGGAATCGGGGGTCGCTTCTCTCACCCCTGGACCGATTCCCGTGAATTTAGCCGGAGACAGGAGAGCCCGTTTTCCTGTTCTCCGATACCAGTGCCGCGAGGAGGGCGATGAATTTGTATCGCACGACCTGACACCAGTGTTGCGGATTCGCGCCCGCCGGCGTGCGGACGGCCACGTAACTCGAATCGCGGCACGTCGCCCACCGGACGGACAATCCAGTCGTGACCCTCTCGGACTAACGCCGGGAACCAGTCACGGGTGGACCTTTCGGTCTCACCGCGATCGAGCCAATCAGCCCCCGCGTGGGATAGGGTTGCTCGCCAAATTCGACCTACCTTAGTACCCACGCGGAGGGTAGACCGGGCGATCGCACCTCGCCGCAGGTCGACTTCGGACACGGGCCACTTAAGCGACCCGTTCCGTACTATCAGAATAACCGAGCGGTGTTATCGTCGACCTCGACGGTTCGATTAATTATCGGGCGTATTCAGCCCACTACCAACCCTTTACGTGAAGCA
>NC_140964.1:108574910-108579910 GCF_056783735.1 Eptatretus burgeri | reverse complement strand
TTTCTTTAAATCTCATAAATGAATCCATATAATCATAAGGATAAATTCCCTTACTTGTAAGAATTTTCTCTTTACTTTGAATTTCATTCCTTGTTTGAATTTCCTCTCTCATAAGAATTCCTTCTTTAATCAGAATTTCATCTTTAATCTGAATTTCCTCTTTAGTTCGAATTTTCTTTATAATTAGAATTTCATCTTCAGTTAGAATTTCTTCATTAATTAGAGTTTCCTCTTTACTTTGAATTCTCTCTTTAATCTGAATTTCCTCTTGAGTGAGAATTTCCTCTTTTGGAAAGAATGAATTAAGATTTGGAAAAGAGTCCGTGGAGCTTAGATTTGATGCGAGGTAGGCTAGTGGTGTTCCCATAAACTTGTAAGAATCTAAAAACCTAATACGAGTTATAGGTTTTGTGAATATCATTTTTGAAAATGAAATATACTTTTGACTTGTGTTTGTTATGGCAGAAATATTCCCTGGTGTTTTTGAAAGTTCATTTATAAATAGATGTGTATCATAGTTGGCGCTGTTGTGAAGAAAGACTGGAATAAAAGAAGGTAATTTATAATTAAGATTACAACAGGAATGAGCGGGACCTCTATATTTACCAGTAAGATGACAATGGTCTCTAACTTTAGACTCCTTAATTTCCCCCTCACAAATATGACAGATATTGTTCATTCTAAATTCTAATTTTTCTTCTTTGGTTAATTTCATCGGTTCATTTGTTTCTTTCATTAATTTAGTGAGTCTTATACAATCCTTTTCTAATCGTTTTACAAACTCTTGTGAAGCATTTTTTCCACGATAATGTTCAAGTTTGTGATACTTTTCTCCAACAGATGATTTGATATAATAACAGAAACCACAAGGAATATGTTTTTGATATTTATTTGTATATGGTTCTTTTGGATTAGGAGAAGCAGTATTTATCTTTTTAAGGATACATTCAAAATCAGCGTATATCACAAATGGGTGCATGATAGATTTATTATAATCTTCAAAATAAATCTTTTCACCAGGTTTAGGCATTGTAATTACAGCTGATTTATGATTACTACAATATTTTGAATGTTGTTCTAATCGTTCTTTTGTATGAAATGAATTAAGACATCGCTTACAAGGATATATTTTGTTTGCTGTTCTGAATACCTGAGAAGAGATTAATCTTGATAAATTATTGATGTATGTGTAATGTGAATTCTTTCCAACACTAAAATATAAAAGGTCAATGTGTGTTTCTTCATTTTTATAGTTGTTTGAAATTTTTAATATTTGAACTTTGTTTGTATCCGTTAATCCATATACATTAATAGAAAGATTATTCTTTTTCTCAAATTTAGGAATATCTGTTAATGGCATTGGGAATTTAAAATCTTTAATGTCCAAGGTATTCTCATATTTCATATATTGTTTTACTCTTTCTGAATTACATTTTGGTGGATGTAAGTGAGCAAGAACAGACCAGAGAAAACATTTATTATCATTGTTCTTAATATTAACAACTGCCTTCTTTAGTTTTATTTCTTTTGGTAATTCAATATAAGAAGAAGCTTTAAGAGGGTTTGATTTTAGAATGTGTATATCTAAAAAGATGATTTTTTTAATATTGAATCCACTTCCTACCACTGTATTATCAACATCCTCCTCTTGTCTTGATAGTTCTTCATAAACCCCACTATTCAAAAAATCTTGAAATGATGTTATAAAATGAAGATCTGTTCTCATATAAGGAGTTTGTTCTTCATCTTGTCTTTTCATATTCATTTTCACTCCCATATAAAACTTTAAAGTTTTTATTTCTTTTAATGTCTTTTTAATAAATTTTTCAACATCGGGTTTCACTATTTCAATTGATTCAGCTATTGATGATGGACTGGGTTCTCCAAATTGAAAAATCCTTATTTTTATATGCCCTTTAAATGCCTCATCAGTGTTTTTAATATAATAGTCTCCCTTTACTTTAAACTCATTTTTCTTGTGTTTTTGTGATTGAAGATGTTGATTATAACTACTCTTCAAAACATCCTTTGAACAGATATCACAATGTTTTCTTTCCAACTCAAGAGGAGATATTTGATGAAATAGATTAAATGTGTGTTTGTTGGTTCGGAGGTGTTTTCTATAATGTTTATATTCGTGATTACAAACATCGCAGTACGTTGTATTCACCATATTTATAGAATAAAACTTTGCTTAAACTAAAATTTTCTTGATGAAAATTTCGTTTAATTTATAGGTGAATCTGTGCTTAAAAACATTTTATCCTCCAACTTTTTCACTTAATAAATACAATGTTTCAAGACACAAAAGACAAGTTTCAATCAATCTCTTCATCTGTTAAAGATACTGAGAAATATGTCAAGGATGTAAAATTGAACAAAGATAAATATAACAACTATTGGATAAAAACTATTATGGTAAATAATATGAGTTCTTCAATTTCCTTCAGTGGAAGGGCTTTTAGTATACCTGGTAGAACATCAATTAAAGTATCTCTAACAAAAGTTTCTCCTCTCCTTCTAGTAATATATTCAAAACTAGAAAAAACAATGAAACAAGAAAAAGTATCAAAGAACAAAAACCTTATGGATGAAGCTTTAGAAAGAAAAGATAAGACCATCTGTAATATGCAAGGAGAAATTTGTATTTTTTTCAACAACCCTAAAGATGTAAATCCTGATGAAATAAAGGATGTTAATATATCAGGTGAAATGACATTTCGTTCAATAGTAGTTAACGATAATTTTAAAATTACCTTTAATTTAAAAAATGTTGTCGTTGAATCTGATAATGAAAAAAAGTATATCGATATCGATGGTAATATACAACTGAAAGTATAGATGAATTTCAGTTTAAGTAAAGTTTTACTTTATAAATATGCTAGACTTTCCTGATTCTCCATATGACAAATTTGAGAATTGTCCTGCGTGTGAAAGACGGGATTAAACACAGAGTCAAAAGCTTATAAACAATGTATATTCTGTGATTATCTTCTAATTAATGATAATAAAAAATATAAAAAGGAAAATAATTCTTTTAGATTTACACCAAAAATGAATTACTTTACAAGATTGATTAGAGAAATGAATGTAAAGTATGAGGATGATAACACACCTTTCCTTACAAGGGAAGAAACTGAACGTATAAGAGAAATGTTCAAAGGATTGTTGTTGTATATTATTCATGGATGTAATTTTCAGGGAAATATCAACACAAGATATTGTATAAATAAAATAATGGATTATCTTGAAATTAAACCTGAACTTAGGATAAAATATAGAGTTTCTAAAAAAGCCAATAATAAATTAAATAACCTGTTTTTCAAATATATAAATGAATGATTTTTTACCTATTTGGGAAAATAAGATAAAATTTAACAACCATAAAAATCTCCCAAATTCATTAAGATGTCTCATAGTTGGTTCAAGTGGATGTGGAAAAACCTGCTTACTTTTAAAAATGCTCCTCACTCCCAACTTTTTAGATTATGATAATTTAATAATTTTCACAAAGTCGAGTTTTCAACCAGAGTATCAACTACTCTCACAAGGTTTTAATGCTGGTCTGCAAAAGAAGATATAATAGGTTTATTTAAACGTCAAAAAAACCTAAATGATTATAACATTGAAGATATAATTCAACTATTTTGTGATACACAGAGATGTAAAAAGAAATCAAATCTTATAACTTGTATTCTTAGTGATAATACGGATGATATACCGTCTCCCCAAGATTTGGATAAATCAAAAAGAACCTCGTTATCTTTGATGATTGTGTTAATGAGAGAAACCAAACGGTAATGGACAGCTACTACACAAGAGGGAGACATTCTTCTTGTAATTGTATTTATCTTAGTCAATCGTACTTTCAACTTCCTCGTCGTTCCATCAGAAACAATGCTAATACTTTTATTTTATTCAAGTTAAATTCAATAGATATCAATAATTTTTGGAGAGATAATTGTTCTACATTATGTAGTAAAAAGAAATTTGAGGATTATATGAAGCACACGACTGAAAAATATAAATATATTGTTGTGAAACAAGATGAGATATTAAGGGATATATTTTTTGTTTTATAAACAATTACATATATAAATGACAACTATTATTATAAATCTTGTGGGTAAATCTGCTTCTGGAAAAAACTTTCATAAATCAAGGTTCTTGTGTAGTACAAATGAGAATATTGTAAATTTACTTAAAAAACACCCGTGATACGCATTGTATCAACAACAACTAGAGCAATAAGACCTGGAGAAGTAAAAGGTGAAGATTATCACTATATTTCAGTGGAGGAACATATGCGATTGAGGAATGAAGGACAAATATTTGAGGAGGTTTCTCTTGGTACAACAAAATATTCACATTGTAAGAGTGAGTTAAAGAAACTAAAATCTGGTGGTGTTGGGATATTAGAAACTAATCCAGAAGGAACGAGACAAATTATTAAATATCTGAGCGGAGTGAAGATTTTATCATTCGGTTTTGATGTTGATGAAGAAACTCAACACAAACGTATGAAAAGCAGAGATGCAAGGATTAGTGAAGAAGAAATTACAACTCGCATTAATGTTAATAAAGAATTTGATGAAATATTTAAAGAAAAGGATTTATTTGAACACATCTACTTGAATGATGAAGAAAAGGAAAATTTCCCTGTTGATCTTTACAATTCATTAAATGATATTTTACAATAAATAAATGGATACAAAAGAAAGAGCAAGAAGATTTAAGGAACATCAAGAGTTGGTTTCAAAAGTTGTAAAACAACAGGAAGACATAAAGAAGAAACGCAGACAGAAACTAACGGGCGAAGAAGCATTTGAAAAAAAACAAGAGAAATTTTTTAAACCACTTTTAAAAACTTCCCAAGAAAAAATGAAAGATGTTTCCACAGTTCCCACAGTAGAATATACTCCTAGAAAGCTTCAAATGTTAAAAGATTTCAGTCAAATGACGGAGGAAGAATTAGAGCATATTGGAGAATTAGAACATGA
>NC_140964.1:108543410-108573410 GCF_056783735.1 Eptatretus burgeri | reverse complement strand
GGACACATGACCAAATCGAGACCAAATCCATAAGAAAATCTCGACCAAATTTTGGACTAAGTTCAACTGCGGCTAATTACAGAAATAAGTGAATAAAAAAATTTCTGTGAAATAAGAAAAAAAGCAATGTGGGGATGACAAACTACAGTCTGACAAACTATATGATGACAAACAAAACCACCATCTGGGTATGTCCAGAGAGAAAGAGAGAAAGAGAAATGGGGGAGGTGGTGTGAGCAGAGAATGTTATGCTTCATGAACAACGCACGCACGCACGCGCGCGTGCTTGGCTGATATCGGCAATTTTTCGGGAGTCAGTGTGATTCGGCACGTTGGAGTCAGAGTGATTACCAACTGCAGTACTTAATGTAAACAACCCAGAAACCTTGAGTAGCTTTCACAGAAAAACAACGTTGCAATTCTACAGATGTTTCAGCGATATGTTCACAAACATTATTCTTCATAAACAGTTGTGTGTGACAGGTGGAAAAAAAATTTGACTCGGTAATTTAGAAAACACGTTAATACGGCAAACGGCTCGGAAATCGGATGTTATTTCACAACATCTCGCTCATGGTGACGGAGCACGAACCACTCGCTCAGGGTGACGGAGCACGAACCACTCGCTCAGGGTGACGGAGCACGAACCACTCGCTCAGGGCGACGGAGCACGAACCACACGCTCAGGGCGACGGAGCACGAACCACTGGCTCAGGGCGACGGAGCACGAACCACTGGCTCAGGGCGACGGAGCACGAACCACTGGCTCAGGGCGACGGAGCACGAACCACTGGCTCAGGGCGACGGAGCACGAACCACTGGCTCAGGGCGACGGAGCACGAACCACTGGCTCAGGGCGACGGAGCACGAACCACTGGCTCAGGGCGACGAAGCACGAACCACTGGTTCAGGGCGACGGAGCACGAACCACTGGCTCAGGGCGACGGAGCACGAACCACTGGCTCAGGGCGACGGAGCACGAACCACTGGCTCAGGGCGACGGAGCACGAACCACTGGCTCAGGGCGACGGAGCACGAACCACTGGCTCAGGGCGACGGAGCACGAACCACTGGCTCAGGGCGACGGAGCACGAACCACTGGCTCAGGGCGACGGAGCACGAACCACTGGCTCAGGGCGACGGAGCACGAACCACTGGCTCAGGGCGACGGAGCACGAACCACTGGCTCAGGGCGACGGAGCACGAACCACTGGCTCAGGGCGACGGAGCACGAACCACAGGCTCAGGGCGACGGAGCACGAACCACAGGCTCAGGGCGACGGAGCACGAACCACAGGCTCAGGGCGACGGAGCACGAACCACTGGCTCAGGGCGACGGAGCACGAACCACTGGCTCAGGGCGACGGAGCACGAACCACTGGCTCAGGGCGACGGAGCACGAACCACTAGCTCAGGGCGACGGAGCACGAACCACTGGCTCAGGGCGACGGAGCACGAACCACTGGCTCAGGGCGACGGAGCACGAACCACTGGCTCAGGGCGACGGAGCACGAACCACTGGCTCAGGGCGACGGAGCACGAACCACTGGCTCAGGGCGACGGAGCACGAACCACTGGCTCAGGGCGACGGAGCACGAACCACTGGCTCAGGGCGACGGAGCACGAACCACTGGCTCAGGGTGACGGAGCACGAACCACTGGCTCAGGGCGACGGAGCACGAACCACTGGCTCAGGGTGACGGAGCACGAACCACTGGCTCAGGGTGACGGAGCACGAACCACTGGCTCAGGGTGACGGAGCACGAACCACTGGCTCAGGGTGACGGAGCAGGAACCACTGGCTCAGGGTGACGGAGCACGAACCACTGGCACAGGGCGACGGAGCACGAACCACTGGCTCAGGGCGACGGAGCACGAACCACTGGCTCAGGGCGACGGAGCACGAACCACTGGCTCAGGGCGACGGAGCACGAACCACTGGCTCAGGGTGACGGAGCACGAACCACTGGCTCAGGGTGACGGAGCACGAACCACTGGCTCGGGGTGACGGAGCACGAACCACTGGCTCAGGGCGATGGAACATGAACCATTATGTACTGGTAAGTACTTGAAAAGCTATTTTATTTGAAGTTATAACCTAAACTTACAAGCAATCGACTGATTTCCCAACTGCCTGGATCATCCGCTTGTCACCGTTTTCGTCAAGGTTTTGATCCTTTCAGCCCAGAACCTCTCCAAACGGTGAATCCACAACCCGTCACAGGTCCACATTAGTAGATTACTGAACATCAATGGACCCACAACCTCAAAGTTGTGTCCAGACAGTCAGGTTAACATGATTGAAAATAGCTTCTCAGATGAACTGAACCGCTCTCGAGTGTAGGGTGCTCGGCAAGTGGTTTAAGCCTTCAGGGACGCACTCCAATTAAATCGTTGATAAGGAATGGCTGGCCAAGCTGTGGCTGCATACCATGAAGGATCCCTTTAACTTTAAAGCTGGTCTTCACCTTACTCGCAGCAGTTAAAGAAATGAAATTAATTCGTTCAAATAATGGCCACCAACAAAAAAGTTGCTGTTTAATTTAGAACTACCTTGGAGACATCGCAGAGATTAATCACCTATGAAATAAACATTTCAAATAACCTGCCACGTCACCTGCTTATCTGTGCAAATAACACTCGACAAGCCACTACATCACATGATTATTGTGTTGCCATTGGCACTTCAAGGGTGGGCCGTTACTATGTTAGTTTCTTCCCCTCCACTGCCAAACTCTGGAACTCTTTACCTTCTCATGTTTTCCCAAACACTTATGACCTTCCCCTTTTCAAAAAGCAGATTTTTTTCTTTCTCAAAAACTCTTCGACTATTCTCTCGTTTCTTACTTTTCTATAATGCAGTTCTTTTATTTAAGGCTTCACCTCGATGAGGACTATTCAGTCCGTGCCTGTAGCCTTCAACGTAAAAAAAAGTGTCACGTGGTACATCGGTTAGTGGTCCGTGTAAATGTTATAACTTTATTTTAAAACGTCAGTTTTTCATAAGATTTGCTTTGATTCCCTGTAGAGCATCTCACAAAACCTCCAACAATATAGACACAGAAATGGCAGATGCTATGGACAAGCATTACCTCTGGGGGACAGGGAATGAGGTCAAGCAATTGATGCATTAAATCAGAGTATCCCTTTCAGGTCCATCATGGTTATTTGACATTTAATTCATTTACGTTTTGAAAAATGCATTTTTGGTCGGACTTTCACACAATTTGTTGCAGTCTCGTCTGAATCTGTGTCAGCAACGATAAAAAGAGTGGAAATGGAAATAAAATTGGAGTTAAGCAAGGCCATGAGGCCGCTGAGAACATTCGAGAAGCCTCACATTTCCCATACAAAATCTCTATACGACCTAAATTCATCAAATTTCAATGGATTTTCACGGAAATTGTTTTAGTCGAGTCTGAACACACATTAGCAAATACCAAAACTGAAAACAGAAATCGAATAAAACTTAAGACAAAGTCATGATCTGGAAGCTCCTTTGCTCACGTTGCTTTATATATAAATCCACAAATAATGATGCAAAAACGTGAAAGAAAAAAAACACCCGATTTTCACTAACCTTGCTGCAATCAAGTGTTAAGCGACCTTAGCGACTGTGAAAAGTGAAAACAGATGTTGAATTAAAGTTCAAATAAATGCGAGTCCGCTCGAAGCAAAAACCATCTGCATTATACATTCTCAAGAAAAAATCCTTTCACACGTCGTAAAACATGACGTTTAATACATCCATGTACAATCCTTATATAATCTAACAATAATATGTGTGTTCCCTGAGTATGCATGCAAAGTTTCAGGCTCCTCGGTTTCATGGTTTTGGAGTTATGGAGGAGACACACACATGCACTTGCACACACACATACACCGACGCTCGTCAAAAATGAAGAAGAAGAAGAACCTTACGAGCACACAGTGTTTCTATGAAAAATGGACCCTTTTGACCTTTTTATCCACAAAGATAAATGAAACGTTTAATGCCTTGAACAAACTTGGGAACATCACAGCTGATGAAGGTTGTGCTCAATTTTCATCGAAATCATGTGTGTAGTTTCGGAGAAGAGAGCAAATACCTATTTTTGTTTTTGGGGTGGGGGGATCAAAACCCCATTAAAGACCCGTTTAATGAGCACAGATTTTAATGCGGTCAATACACCTTCGTTTGGCATCAGATATAAAGCTTGTGGGCAAGTTTCACCAAAATCATGTGTTTGGTTCAAGCAATAATGACTGAACTGTTTATGGACTGCCGGACTCACTCACTGATCCAATGGTGGATCCGGGGGTGGGGGTGGGGGGGGAGAGGGTTACCTGGTGCACGTGAACACCTCCTCCCCTCCGCCCTCACAATTATGTCACATGATCGACGTGTGAGATATCATTGCACAATCAGCAATCACACGTCTTTTGCTTTCACTCAGAAATTAATCCAAGCCGTGACACTTTTCGCCGCTGGTTCTATATCAACCCCTGCGATTCGGTGTTTATTTGTGGCTCCAAAGAGAAAGGCAACGTTTTTGGGATCGTGTCCTGCAGCAAAGTGCAGTACAAGCCTGAACTATTTCACCAGGTGATTCAAAGTTTCAGTGGCTGCATCGTCCATTATTGTAATGAATGATCTGATCCACAATGGAAAGTTTAGGTTTAGTGCTCGGGGCCATTTCGCCGCATTTTGTGCTTGTCTGTTCGATATTTTCATTGATTTGTATTGGAAACATTTTATATATTTACATTGTTGTTGTAAAGTTGTAAATACACCGTTGCAAGGATTCCAAAATCTTCAGTTTTTCTTTAGAATCAGTTCCTGACAGGCCCCAGGCCTTTTCGTCAAGTCGTTTGATATTCCCAAAATTTCCGGTGGGAAATTTGGGAATTTCCGGTTACCATACGCAAGAAGACTCGAAGCTGTAATCGTTGGCAAAGGTGCTTCTAAAAGATATTCCCAAATTCCCAGAAGGTAAATTTATGGTTCTTTCTCTGCAATAGATTACTGCAAGCTCTGGATAGATTAACACTGGGACACTGCAAGCTCTGGATAGATTCACCGCTTTTTATCCTCTTGCCACAACAGAGTACAGAGCACAAATTCACAATTTAAACTCTTATTTTAACAAAGTCGACTGTCTGTTAAAATCACTGTGTTGCAGAGACGAGGGTACCTGTGGTCCAATCAGTATAAAATATATCCAGCAGAGTTTGGCAGCCAATCACGATTCCTCGAGAGAGAGAGAGAGAGAGCGAGCGAGAGAGAGAGCTGTGCTCTCGCTGCCCCCATGCAATGGGGTATTGTATTTCAAAACTGCTCAAAAACTTCAGGTTCCTGACAACATGCACGTGTCTCGGTGGGGTGACGCCCTGTCTTTTCAATCAGAATTTTGGCTGCAGTGTCGGAGTCGAAATTAAGTGCATGAATCTCTGTAAGAAAGTTCAGTGAATTTGACACAGGACCAGGGGTGGATTAATTGTACTTGGGGGGGGGGGGGGAGGGGGGTGATGAGGATAATTTTTTATTTTAGAGGCCCTTTTTATGATTTCTATTAACAATATATGGACATGTAGAGTTCACAATTCACATCCAGTGCCTTCAGAAAGTATTCAAACCCCTTAACTTTTGTCACATTTTGTTGTGTTACAGCCTGAGTTTTAAATGGATTAAATAAAAAAAAAACTTTTGGCACCGATACACACAAAATACCACATAATGACAAAGTGAAAACATGTTTTTAGAAATTTTTACCTATTTATTAAAAATGAGCAAATACCACCTGTCGCTTCGCTAATGGGGGAGG
Organism: Eptatretus burgeri; assembly: GCF_056783735.1. Taxonomy (NCBI): domain Eukaryota; kingdom Metazoa; phylum Chordata; class Myxini; order Myxiniformes; family Myxinidae; genus Eptatretus; species Eptatretus burgeri. The sequence goes on along the minus strand of NC_140964.1, from coordinate 108,567,606 downwards.
GGAGTGAGGAGGGGTGGGGGAGCGAGATGGGTGAGGGAGCAAGATGAGGTGGGGGAGCGAGACGGGGTGGGGGAGCGAGACGGGGTGGGGAGCGAGACGGGGTGGGGGAGCGAGACGGGGTGGGGAGCGAGATGGGGTGGGGGAGCGAGACGGGGTGGGGGAGCGAGACGGGGTGGGAGAGCGAGACGGGGTGGGAGAGCGAGACGGGGTGGGGGAGCAAGACGGGGTGGTGGGGCGAGACGGGGTGGGGGGCGAGACGGGGTGGGGGGCGAGACGGGGTGGGGGGCGAGACGGGTGGGGGAGCGAGATGGGTGAGGGAGCAAGATGAGGTGGGGGAGCGAGATGGGGTGAGGGAGCGAGATGGGTGGGGGACCGAGAGGGGTGGAGGAGCGAGATGGGTGAGGGAGCAAGATGAGGTGGGGGAGCGAGACAGGGTGGGGGAGCGAGACAGGGTGGGGGAGCGAGACGGGGTGGGGGAGAGGTGGGGGAGCGAGGAGGGAGGGAAGGTGAGTAGGGTTGGGGGAAAGGAAGGCAGTGAGAGTTGAGAGGAAGGGAAGGCAGACATGCAATGGAGTGATAATTACGATTCATCATGTCTCATCAAAATGGTTCTGGATAGAATAGCAGTGAATATGGAAACAAAATAATATCTGAAATCCATTTTGTACAAGTCATACGATAAATACTGCCCAGAGACAAACACCGCCTGGACATGTCCAGAGACAAACACCACCCAGACGCGTCCAGAGACAAGCCATCCGGAGACAAATACCAGCGGCACATATTCAAAGACAAACTCCCGTCTCGACCTAAACACTGCCCGGACGTGCGTGCAGCCAACCTGTCTGGAGACAAACACTGCTCAGGCACATACAGAGACAAACTCCCCTCCAGACTTAAACACCGCCCAGACACATATGGAGATAACCACTGCGCAGACATAACCACCGTCTGGATATGTCTAGAGATAGAGATAGAGATAGAGATAGAGATAGAGATAGAGACAGAGGGGGGAGGGGAGAGTGAGAGAGGTGTGGGAGTCAGGTGCTGCACTGTATTGGGAGGGGGTAGAGCAATGATGTGACAAAGACAGAGAGGGGTAGGTGATGGTGTTGGATGTGTGATGAGCACAGCTCATCACACATCTAACACCATCCAGATTATGAAGCATGGTGGTGGCAACATCATGCTATGGGGATGCTTTTAAGCGGCAGGGACTGGGGGACTTGTAAGGATAGAGGGAACAATGAATGGAGCCAAATATAGCTAAATCCTTGAGGTGAACCTGCTTCAGAGTGCAAAAGACCTGAGACTGTGGTGAAGATTTACGTTCCAACAGGACAATAACCCCAAGAAATACAGCCAAAGCAACACTCGAGTGGCTTCAGAACAAGAATGTGAAACTCCTTGAGAGGCCAAGCTCAAGCCCAGACTTGAATCCCATTGAGAATCTGAAGAAATATTTGAATGTTGCTGTTCACCGACACTCCCAAAATCCAAATGTGCAAAGCTGATGCAGACATACACAAGAAGACTCGAAGCTGTAATCGTTGGCAAAGGTGCTTCTAAAAGTATTGACTCAGGGGGTTCAATACTTAATGACGCAAGACATTTCAGATTTTCAATTTTCATTAATTTGTAAAAATTTCTTAAAACATGTTTTCACTTTGTCATTATGGGGTATTTTGTGTGGATCGGTGACATTTAAAAAAAAATTAATCCATTTTAAATTCAGGCTGTAACACAACAAAATATGACAAAAGTCTAGGGGTGTGAATACTTTCTGAGGGTGCCATTTTTGGGAGTTAAGCCAATTGAGAAAGCAACATGAAAAGGCTCGTTATGTTTTGGGCCCTTTTTCTGTAAATTTTATCAACTAGTAGAGTGACCACCCGACAGGCGATCTTGTTTCAAGCATGCACCACATTCTTCTGAGGGAAACCATTATTTGGGAGGTGTATACACAATTGGCAGCTGCCTCAGTTGCTCCCAAAAATAAAACCCTACCACCTTAGTTGTTGATGTTGGGCCTGTGTTGACCTTTTGACCTTAAAAATAATAGGCTTCTTCTTTATGACAAACTCGACAATGTGGTGAAGTTTCGTGAAGATTGGTTTAAAATTGTGACTTGAAGGTGATAAACAGACAGACAGACAGACAAGCCGGAGGCGGCGATGGGTCGCTGAGCATGGAAACTATAAGATAAAGAGCAAAATGGATGTCATATAGCGGATAGGGAATCACCTTAAGATTATGCATATCAAATCTCATCCAGTTCCATCTACTGATAACTACTCGGTATCCATTTGAATGAAAAGTACCGAAAATGCAGTTTGAAATGGGAAATCCCCAAAGTTTGAGGGGTGCTGTGGGTGAACAAAGATCTAAATCGAAAATCCGGTTCCATCGTTTGTGCACAATATATTCCAGATGATTAGTGTGAATTTTTATGACCATCCGACCATAACCCTAGGAGGAGTAGCATTTGGCACGAAGGTACCTCCAGCTCTCGCATATTATCGATTTTTGCACGAATTGAACGTTGACCCCTGACCTAAGCGAAATCGGTCAATATGTCCTGAGGCAAAGTTGTAGTACTCCTTGAGTTCCATGAACCTGCAAAGTTTCATTCGTATCGATGCATTCACCTGGTCGCTAAGGGGCCTTCAATTTTCGCCAATTTTCTCGCATACCCTAATTGTAGGGGGCGCTGCGGGTAAAGTATTCCATATATCATGAAAACCGGAATATATTTGATAGAGCATCACCTGCAGATCATTCATGCCAAATTTCATAACCCTACGTGGGATAATGGCTTTCGGAATAGATTTCGCGTGAACGGTACCGATTTTGAAGGTTTTTCGGTTGTTGCTCGGGAACCAAAGCGTCCCTAGCAACCATCACAATTTCCAAAGCACGAGGTCATAAGACGTACCTACCACCCGAGTTTGGTCAAAATCCGCCCACGTTTACTACCAATTATGCTGATGACAAACGAACAAACATCCAAACAAACAGACATAATTACTGACAATAAGGGTCACCTATTTTGGCGACCCAACAGACAGACAGACAGACAGACAGACAGACAGACAGATAAACCAAATAGACTAACCAATATACTTGAAAAATCTTCTATTTTGCAAGTAACAGACAGCACGAACCACTCGCTCAGGGTGACGGAGCACGAACCACTCGCTCAGGGTGACGGAGCACGGACCACTGGCTCAGGGCGACGGAGCACGAACCACTGGCTCAGGGCGACGGAGCACGAACCACTGGCTCAGGGCGACGGAGCACGAACCACTGGCTCAGGGCGACGGAGCACGAACCACTGGCTCAGGGCGACGGAGCACGAACCACTGGCTCAGGGCGACGGAGCACGAACCACTGGCTCAGGCGACGGAGCACGAACCACTGGCTCAGGGCGACGGAGCACGAACCACTGGCTCAGGGCGACGGAGCACGAACCACTGGCTCAGGGCGACGGAGCACGAACCACTGGCTCAGGGCGACGGAGCACGAACCACTGGCTCAGGGCGACGGAGCACGAACCACTGGCTCAGGGCGACGGAGCACGAACCACTGGCTCAGGGTGACGGAGCACGAACCACTGGCTCAGGGTGACGGAGCACGAACCACTGGCTCAGGGTGACGGAGCACGAACCACTGGCTCAGGGTGACGGAGCACGAACCACTGGCTCAGGGTGACGGAGCACGAACCACTGGCTCAGGGTGACTGAGCACGAACCACTGGCTCAGGGTGACGGAGCACGAACCACTGGCTCAGGGTGACGGAGCACGAACCACTGGCTCAGGGTGACGGAGCACGAACCACTGGCTCAGGGTGACGGAGCACGAACCACTGGCTCAGGGTGACGGAGCACGAACCACTGGCTCAGGGTGACGGAGCACGAACCACTGGCTCAGGGTGACGGAGCACGAACCACTCACTCATTGTGACGGAGCACGAACCACTCGCTCAGGGTGACGGAGCACGAACCACTGGCTCAGGGTGACGGAGCACGAACCACTGGCTCAGGGTGACGGAGCACGAACCACTGGCTCAGGGTGACGGAGCATGAACCACTCGCTCATTGTGACGGAGCACGAACCACTGGCTCAGGGTGACGGAGCACGAACCACTGGCTCAGGGTGACGGAGCACGAACCACTGGCTCAGGGTGACGGAGCATGAACCACTCGCTCATTGTGACGGAGCACGAACCACTGGCTCAGGGTGACGAAGCATGAACCACTCGCTCATTGTGACGGAGCACGAACCACTCGCTCATTGTGACGGAGCACGAACCACTCGCTCATTGTGACGGAGCACGAACCACTCGCTCAGGGCGATGGAACATGAACCATTATGTACTGGTAAGTACTTAAAAAGCTATTTTATTTGAAGTCATAACCTAAACTTACAAGCAATCGACTGATTTCCCAACTGCCTGGATCATCCGCTTGTCACCGTTTTCGTCAAGGTTTTGATCCTTTCAGCCCAGAACCTCTCCAAACGGTGAATCCACAACCCCAGTCACAGGTCCACATTAGTAGATTACTGAACATCAATGGACCCACAACCTCAAAGTTGTGTCCAGACAGTCAGGTTAACATGATTGAAAATACCTTCTCAGATGAACTGAACCGCTATCGAGTGTAGGGTGCTCGGCAAGTGGTTTAAGCCTTCAAGGACGCACTCCAATTAAATCGTTGATAAGGAATGGCTGGCCAAACTGTGGCTGCATACCATGAAGGATCCCTTTAACTTTAAAGCTGGTCTTCACCTTACTCGCAGCAGTTAAAGAAATGAAATTAATTCGTTCAAATAATGGCCACCAACAAAAAAGTTGCTGTTTAATTTAGAACTACCTTGGAGACATCGCAGAGATTAATCACCCATGAAATAAACATTTCAGATAACCTGCCACGTTACCTGCTTATCTGTGCAAATAACACTCGACAAGCCACTACATCACATGATTATTGTGTGGCCATTGGCACTTCAAGGGTGGGCCGTTACTATGTTCGTTTCTTCCCCTCCACTGCCAAACTCTGGAACTCTTTACCTTCTCATGTTTTCCCAAACACTTATGACCTTCCCCTTTTCAAAAAACAGATTTTTTTCTTTCTCAAAAACTCTTCGACTATTCTCTCATTTCTTACTTTTCTATAATGCAGTTCTTTTATTTAAGGCTTCACCTCGATGAGGACTATTCAGTCCGTGCCTGTAGCCTTCAACGTAAAAAAGTGTCACGTGGTACATCGGTTAGTGGTCCGTGTAAATGTTATAACTTTATTTTAAAACGTCCGTTTTTCATCAGATTTGCTTTGATTCTCTGTAGAGCATCTCAGAAAACCTCCAAAAATATAGACACAGAAATGGCAGATGCTATGGACAAGCAGTACCTCTGGGGGACAGGGAATGAGGTCAAGCAATTGATGCATTAAATCAGAGTATCCCTTTCAGGTCCATCATGGTTATTTGACATTTAATTCATTTACGTTTTGAAAAATGCATTTTTGGTCGGACTTTCACACAATTTGTTGCAGTCTCGTCTGAATCTGTGTCAGCAACGATAAAAAGAGTGGAAATAGAAATCAAATTGGAGTTAAGCAAGGCCATGAGGACGCTGAGAACATTCGAGAAGCCTCACATTTCCCATACAAAATCTCCATATGACCTAAATTCATCAAATTTCAATGGATTTTCACGGAAATTGTTTTAGTCGAGTCTGAACACACATTAGCAAATACCAAAAGTGAAAACAGAAATCGAATAAAACTTAAGACAAAGTCATGATCTGGAAGCTCCTTTGCTCACGTTGCTTTATATATAAATCCACAAATAATGATGCAAAAACGTGAAAGAAAAAAAACACCCGATTTTCACTAACCTTGCTGCAATCAAGTGTTAAGCGACCTTAGCGACTGTGAAAAGTGAAAACAGATGTTGAATTAAAGTTCAAATAAATGCGAGTCCGCTCGAAGCAAAAACCATCTGCATTATACATTCTCAAGAAAAAATCCTTTCACACGTCGTAAAACATGACGTTTAATACATCCATGTACAATCCTTATATAATCTAACAACTTATATCATCAGGCACGTGGTTAAATGCATATCTTCCTTGAAGAAATGATTCCAGATATCTTTGTTACAAAAAACCCGGCACGGCCTTGCATCTATCCGAGTTCTGATCCACGACGCGATCAGCTCGGCCTGAACTTAAACATCAATAATTTGACCATTATAAATACAGCTATTCGTGGGTATGAAGATCAGGCATTCAATGATATCAGTCAGGAAAGTAAAAAAAATGTATATTTTGAGCACTTTATTGTGAAGAAATCATTGCAGCCTGTTCCAAGTCAAGGCCTGTTTGAGCAGGCCAAAAAACATGGCGGCTTCAGACCCAGCGAGGTAAGCCAGGATACAACTTAAGATCCCAGAGACGGCGAGGTGGTTCAGGATTGCCTGATAAAGGATATAATCAAACAAGGCCGTTAATTATCTTCAAAAGGGGAGTTTTAATTAACCAAAACACCAAATTTTCACTCATGCATTTCCTTGGAGTTCCCTGAGTATGCATGCAAAGTTTCAGGCTCCTCGGTTGCATGGTTTTGGAGTTATGGAGGAGACGCACACATGCACTTGCACACACACATACACCAACGCCCGTCAAAAATGAAGAAGAAGAAGAACCTTACGAGCACACAGTGTTTCTATGAAAAATGGACCCTCTTGACCTTTTTATTAACAAAGATAAATGAAACGTTTAATGCCTTGAACAAACTTGGGAACATCACAGCTGATGAAGGTTGTGCTCAATTTTCATCGAAATCGTGTGTGTAGTTTCGGAGAAGAGAGCAAATACCTATTTTTGTTTTTGGGGTGGGGGGGTCAAAACCTCATTAAAGACCCGTTTAATGAGCACAGATTTTAATGCGGTCAATACACCTTCGTTTGGCATCAGATATAAAGCTTGTGGGCAAGTTTCACCAAAATCATATGTTTGGGTCAAGCAATAATGACTGAACGGTTTATGGACTGCCGGACTCACTCACACTGCTCCAATAGTGGATCCGGGGGGGGGGGGGGAGTTAACTGGTGCACGTGAACACCTCCTCCCCTCCGCCCTCACAATTATGTCACATGATCGTCGTGTGAGATATCACTGGACAATCAGCAATCACACGTTTTTTGCTTTCACTTTTGCGGCGACACTTTTCGCCGCTGGTTCTATATCAACCCCTGCGATTCGGTGTTGAGTTGTAGCTCCGAAGAGAAAGGCAACGTTTTTGGGATCGTGTCCTGCAGCAAAGTGCAGTACAAGCCTGAACTATTTCACCAGGTGATTCAAAGTTTCAGTGGCTGCATCGTCCATTATTGTAATGAATGATCTGATCCACAATGGAAAGTTTAGGTTTAGTGCTCGGGGCCATTTCGCCGCATTTTGTGCTTGTCTGTTCGATATTTTCATTGATTTGTATTGGAAACATTTTATGTATTTACATTGTTGTTGTAAAGTTGTAAATACACCGTTGCAAGGATTCCAAAATCTTCAGTTTTTCTTTAGAATCAGTTCCTGACAGGCCCCAGGCCTTTTCGTCAAGTCGTTTGATATTCCCAAAATTTCCGGTTACCATACGCAAGAAGACTCGAAGCTGTAATCGTTGGCAAAGGTGCTTCTAAAAGATATTCCCAAATTCCCAGAAGGTAAATTTATGGTTCTTTCTCTGCAATAGATTACTGCAAGCTCTGGATAGATTAACACTGGGACACTGCAAGCTCTGGATAGATTCACCGCTTTTTTTCCTCTTGCCACAACAGAGTACAGAGCACAAATTCACAATTTAAACTCTTATTTTAACAAAGTCGACTGTCTGTTAAAATCACTGTGTTGCAGAGACGAGGGTACCTGTGGTCCAATCAGTATAAAATATATCCAGCAGAGTTTGGCAGCCAATCACGATTCCTCGAGAGAGAGAGAGAGAGAGAGAGAGAGAGAGAGAGAGCGAGCGAGAGAGAGCTGTGCTCTCGCTGCCCCCATGCAATGGGGTATTGTATTTCAAAACTGCTCAAAAACTTCAGGTTCCTGACAACATGCACGTGTCTCGGTGGGGTGACGCCCTGTCTTTTCAATAAGAATTTTGGCTGCAGTGTCGGAGTCGAAATTAAGTGCATGAATCTCTGTAAGAAAGTTCAGTGAATTTGACACAGGACCAGGGGTGGATTAATTGTACTTGGGGGGGGGGGAGGGGGGTGATGAGGATAATTTTTTTATTTTAGAGGCCCTTTTTATGATTTCTATTAACAATATATGGACATGTAGAGTTCACAATTCACATCCAGTGCCTTCAGAAAGTATTCAAACCCCTTAACTTTTGTCACATTTTGTTGTGTTACAGCCTGAGTTTTAAATGGATTAAATAAAAAAAAAACTTTTGGCACCGATACACACAAAATACCACATAATGACAAAGTGAAAACATGTTTTTAGAAATTTTTACCTATTTATTAAAAATGAGCAAATACCACCTGTCGCTTCGCTAATGGGGGAGGGGAGTGAGGAGGGGTGGGGGAGCGAGATGGGTGAGGGAGCAAGATGAGGTGGGGGAGCGAGACGGGGTGGGGGAGCGAGACGGGGTGGGGGAGCGAGACGGGGTGGGGGGCGAGACGGGGTGGGGGAGCGAGATGGGGTGGGGAGCGAGACGGGGTGGGGGAGCGAGACGGGGTGGGAGAGCGAGACGGGGTGGGAGAGCGAGACGGGGTGGGGGAGCGAGACGGGGTGGTGGGGCGAGACGGGGTGGGGGGCGAGACGGGGTGGGGGGCGAGACGGGGTGGGGGGGCGAGACGGGTGGGGGAGCGAGACGGGCGAGGGAGCAAGATGGGGTGAGGGAGCGAGATGGGGTGTGGGGGCGAGATGGGTGGGGGACCGAGAGGGGAGGAGGAGCGAGACGGGCGCGGGAGCAAGATGAGGTGGGGGAGCGAGACAGGGTGGGGGAGCGAGACAGGGTGGGGGAGCGAGACGGGGTGGGGGAGAGGTGGGGGAGCGAGGAGGGAGGGAAGGTGAGTAGGGTTGGGGGAAAGGAAGGCAGTGAGAGTTGAGAGGAAGGGAAGGCAGACATGCAATGGAGTGATAATTACGATTCATCATGTCTCATCAAAATGGTTCTGGATAGAATAGCAGTGAATATGGAAACAAAATAATATCTGAAATCCATTTTGTACAAGTCATACGATAAATACTGCCCAGAGACAAACACCGCCTGGACATGTCCAGAGACAAACACCACCCAGACGCGTCCAGAGACAAGCCATCCGGAGACAAATACCAGCGGCACATATTCAAAGACAAACTCCCGTCTCGACCTAAACACTGCCCGGACGTGCGTGCAGCTAACCTGTCTGGAGACAAACACTGCTCAGGCACATACAGAGACAAACTCCCCTCCAGACTTAAACACCGCCCAGACACATATGGAGATAACCACTGCGCAGACATAACCACCGTCTGGATATGTCTAGAGATAGAGATAGAGATAGAGATAGAGATAGAGATAGAGATAGAGATAGAGATAGAGACAGAGGGGGGAGGGGAGAGTGAGAGAGGTGTGGGAGTCAGGTGCTGCACTGTATTGGGAGGGGGTAGAGCAATGATGTGACAAAGACAGAGAGGGGTAGGTGATGGTGTTGGATGTGTGATGAGCACAGCTCATCACACATCTAACACCATCCAGATTATGAAGCATGGTGGTGGCAACATCATGCTATGGGGATGCTTTTAAGCGGCAGGGACTGGGGGACTTGTAAGGATAGAGGGAACAATGAATGGAGCCAAATATAGCTAAATCCTTGAGGTGAACCTGCTTCAGAGTGCAAAAGACCTGAGACTGTGGTGAAGATTTACGTTCCAACAGGACAATAACCCCAAGAAATACAGCCAAAGCAACACTCGAGTGGCTTCAGAACAAGAATGTGAAACTCCTTGAGAGGCCAAGCTCAAGCCCAGACTTGAATCCCATTGAGAATCTGAAGAAATATTTGAATGTTGCTGTTCACCGACACTCCCAAAATCCAAATGTGCAAAGCTGATGCAAACATACGCAAGAAGACTCGAAGCTGTAATCGCTGGCAAAGGTGCTTCAACAAAGTGTTGACTCAGGGGGTTCAATACTTAATGACGCAAGACATTGCAGATTTTCAATTTTCATTAATTTGTAAAAAATTTGAAAAACATGTTTTCATTTTGTCATTAAGGGGTATTTTGTGTAGATCGGTGACAATTTTATTAATTTATTTAATCGGTTTTAAATTCAGGCTGTAACAACAAAATGTAAAAACGTCGAGGGGTGTGAATACTTTCTGAGGGTGCCATTTTTGGGAGTTAAACCAATTGAGAAAGCAACATGAAAAGGCTCGTTATGTTTTGGGCCCTTTTTCTGTAAATTTTATCAACTAGTAGAGTGACCACCCGACAGGCGATCTTGTTTCAAGCATGCACCACATTCTTCTGAGGGAAACCATTATTTGGGAGGTGTATACACAATTGGCAGCTGCCTCAGTTGCTCCCAAAAATAAAACCCTACCACCTTAGTTGTTGATGCTGGGCCTGTGTTGACCTTTTGACCTTAAAAATAATAGGCTTCTTCTTTATGACAAACTCGACAATGTGGTGAAGTTTCGTGAAGATTGGTTTAAAATTGTGACTTGAAGGTGATAAACAGACAGACAGACAGACAAGCCGGAGGCGGCGATGGGTCGCTGAGCATGGAAACTATAAGATAAAGAGCAAAATGGATGTCATATAGCGGATAGGGAATCACCTTAAGATTATGCATATCAAATCTCATCCAGTTCCATCTACTGATAACTACTCGGTATCCATTTGAATGAAAAGTACCGAAAATGCAGTTTGAAATGGGAAATCCCCAAAGTTTGAGGGGGTGCTGTGGGTGAACAAAGATCTAAATCGAAAATCCGGTTCCATCGTTTGTGCACAATATATTCCAGATGATTAGTGTGAATTTTTATGACCATCCGACCATAACCCTAGGAGGAGTAGCATTTGGCACGAAGGTACCTCCAGCTCTCGCATATTATCGATTTTTGCACGAATTGAACGTTGACCCCTGACCTAAGCGAAATCGGTCAATATGTCCTGAGGCAAAGTTGTAGTACTCCTTGAGTTCCATGAACCTGCAAAGTTTCATTCGTATCGATGCATTCACCTGGTCGCTAAGGGGCCTTCAATTTTCGCCAATTTTCTCGCATACCCTAATTGTAGGGGGCGCTGCGGGTAAAGTATTCCATATATCATGAAAACCGGAATATATTTGATAGAGCATCACCTGCAGATCATTCATGCCAAATTTCATAACCCTACGTGGGATAATGGCTTTCGGAATAGATTTCGCGTGAACGGTACCGATTTTGAAGGTTTTTCGGTTGTTGCTCGGGAACCAAAGCGTCCCTAGCAACCATCACAATTTCCAAAGCACGAGGTCATAAGACGTACCTACCACCCGAGTTTGGTCAAAATCCGCCCACGTTTACTACCAATTATGCTGATGACAAACGAACAAACATCCAAACAAACAGACATAATTACTGACAATAAGGGTCACCTATTTTGGCGACCCAACAGACAGACAGACAGACAGACAGACAGACAGACAGACAGACAGATAAACCAAATAGACTAACCAATATACTTGAAAAATCTTCTATTTTGCAAGTAACAGACAGCACGAACCACTCGCTCAGGGTGACGGAGCACGAACCACTCGCTCAGGGTGACGGAGCACGGACCACTGGCTCAGGGCGACGGAGCACGAACCACTGGCTCAGGGCGACGGAGCACGAACCACTGGCTCAGGGCGACGGAGCACGAACCACTGGCTCAGGGCGACGGAGCACGAACCACTGGCTCAGGGCGACGGAGCACGAACCACTGGCTCAGGGCGACGGAGCACGAACCACTGGCTCAGGGCGACGGAGCACGAACCACTGGCTCAGGCGACGGAGCACGAACCACTGGCTCAGGGCGACGGAGCACGAACCACTGGCTCAGGGCGACGGAGCACGAACCACTGGCTCAGGGCGACGGAGCACGAACCACTGGCTCAGGGCGACGGAGCACGAACCACTGGCTCAGGGCGACGGAGCACGAACCACTGGCTCAGGGCGACGGAGCACGAACCACTGGCTCAGGGCGACGGAGCACGAACCACTGGCTCAGGGTGACGGAGCACGAACCACTGGCTCAGGGTGACGGAGCACGAACCACTGGCTCAGGGTGACGGAGCACGAACCACTGGCTCAGGGTGACGGAGCACGAACCACTGGCTCAGGGTGACGGAGCACGAACCACTGGCTCAGGGTGACTGAGCACGAACCACTGGCTCAGGGTGACGGAGCACGAACCACTGGCTCAGGGTGACGGAGCACGAACCACTGGCTCAGGGTGACGGAGCACGAACCACTGGCTCAGGGTGACGGAGCACGAACCACTGGCTCAGGGTGACGGAGCACGAACCACTCACTCATTGTGACGGAGCACGAACCACTCGCTCAGGGTGACGGAGCACGAACCACTGGCTCAGGGTGACGGAGCACGAACCACTGGCTCAGGGTGACGGAGCACGAACCACTGGCTCAGGGTGACGGAGCATGAACCACTCGCTCATTGTGACGGAGCACGAACCACTGGCTCAGGGTGACGGAGCACGAACCACTGGCTCAGGGTGACGGAGCACGAACCACTGGCTCAGGGTGACGGAGCACGAACCACTGGCTCAGGGTGACGGAGCATGAACCACTCGCTCATTGTGACGGAGCACGAACCACTGGCTCAGGGTGACGGAGCACGAACCACTGGCTCAGGGTGACGGAGCACGAACCACTGGCTCAGGGTGACGGAGCATGAACCACTCGCTCATTGTGACGGAGCACGAATCACTGGCTCAGGGTGACGAAGCATGAACCACTCGCTCATTGTGACGGAGCACGAACCACTCGCTCATTGTGACGGAGCACGAACCACTCGCTCAGGGCGATGGAACATGAACCATTATGTACTGGTAAGTACTTAAAAAGCTATTTTATTTGAAGTCATAACCTAAACTTACAAGCAATCGACTGATTTCCCAACTGCCTGGATCATCCGCTTGTCACCGTTTTCGTCAAGGTTTTGATCCTTTCAGCCCAGAACCTCTCCAAACGGTGAATCCACAACCCCAGTCACAGGTCCACATTAGTAGATTACTGAACATCAATGGACCCACAACCTCAAAGTTGTGTCCAGACAGTCAGGTTAACATGATTGAAAATACCTTCTCAGATGAACTGAACCGCTATCGAGTGTAGGGTGCTCGGCAAGTGGTTTAAGCCTTCAAGGACGCACTCCAATTAAATCGTTGATAAGGAATGGCTGGCCAAACTGTGGCTGCATACCATGAAGGATCCCTTTAACTTTAAAGCTGGTCTTCACCTTACTCGCAGCAGTTAAAGAAATGAAATTAATTCGTTCAAATAATGGCCACCAACAAAAAAGTTGCTGTTTAATTTAGAACTACCTTGGAGACATCGCAGAGATTAATCACCCATGAAATAAACATTTCAGATAACCTGCCACGTTACCTGCTTATCTGTGCAAATAACACTCGACAAGCCACTACATCACATGATTATTGTGTGGCCATTGGAACTTCAAGGGTGGGCCGTTACTATGTTCGTTTCTTCCCCTCCACTGCCAAACTCTGGAACTCTTTACCTTCTCATGTTTTCCCAAACACTTATGACCTTCCCCTTTTCAAAAAACAGATTTTTTTCTTTCTCAAAAACTCTTCGACTATTCTCTCATTTCTTACTTTTCTATAATGCAGTTCTTTTATTTAAGGCTTCACCTCGATGAGGACTATTCAGTCCGTGCCTGTAGCCTTCAACGTAAAAAAGTGTCACGTGGTACATCGGTTAGTGGTCCGTGTAAATGTTATAACTTTATTTTAAAACGTCCGTTTTTCATCAGATTTGCTTTGATTCTCTGTAGAGCATCTCAGAAAACCTCCAAAAATATAGACACAGAAATGGCAGATGCTATGGACAAGCAGTACCTCTGGGGGACAGGGAATGAGGTCAAGCAATTGATGCATTAAATCAGAGTATCCCTTTCAGGTCCATCATGGTTATTTGACATTTAATTCATTTACGTTTTGAAAAATGCATTTTTGGTCGGACTTTCACACAATTTGTTGCAGTCTCGTCTGAATCTGTGTCAGCAACGATAAAAAGAGTGGAAATAGAAATCAAATTGGAGTTAAGCAAGGCCATGAGGACGCTGAGAACATTCGAGAAGCCTCACATTTCCCATACAAAATCTCTATATGACCTAAATTCATCAAATTTCAATGGATTTTCACGGAAATTGTTTTAGTCGAGTCTGAACACACATTAGCAAATACCAAAAGTGAAAACAGAAATCGAATAAAACTTAAGACAAAGTCATGATCTGGAAGCTCCTTTGCTCACGTTGCTTTATATATAAATCCACAAATAATGATGCAAAAACGTGAAAGAAAAAAAACACCCGATTTTCACTAACCTTGCTGCAATCAAGTGTTAAGCGACCTTAGCGACTGTGAAAAGTGAAAACAGATGTTGAATTAAAGTTCAAATAAATGCGAGTCCGCTCGAAGCAAAAACCATCTGCATTATACATTCTCAAGAAAAAATCCTTTCACACGTCGTAAAACATGACGTTTAATACATCCATGTACAATCCTTATATAATCTAACAACTTATATCATCAGGCACGTGGTTAAATGCATATCTTCCTTGAAGAAATGATTCCAGATATCTTTGTTACAAAAAACCCGGCACGGCCTTGCATCTATCCGAGTTCTGATCCACGACGCGATCAGCTCGGCCTGAACTTAAACATCAATAATTTGACCATTATAAATACAGCTATTCGTGGGTATGAAGATCAGGCATTCAATGATATCAGTCAGGAAAGTAAAAAAATGTATATTTTGAGCACTTTATTGTGAAGAAATCATTGCAGCCTGTTCCAAGTCAAGGCCTGTTTGAGCAGGCCAAAAAACATGGCGGCTTCAGACCCAGCGAGGTAAGCCAGGATACAACTTAAGATCCCAGAGACGGCGAGGTGGTTCAGGATTGCCTGATAAAGGATATAATCAAACAAGGCCGTTAATTATCTTCAAAAGGGGAGTTTTAATTAACCAAAACACCAAATTTTCACTCATGCATTTCCTTGGAGTTCCCTGAGTATGCATGCAAAGTTTCAGGCTCCTCGGTTGCATGGTTTTGGAGTTATGGAGGAGACGCACACATGCACTTGCACACACACATACACCAACGCCCGTCAAAAATGAAGAAGAAGAAGAACCTTACGAGCACACAGTGTTTCTATGAAAAATGGACCCTCTTGACCTTTTTATCCACAAAGATAAATGAAACGTTTAATGCCTTGAACAAACTTGGGAACATCACAGCTGATGAAGGTTGTGCTCAATTTTCATCGAAATCATGTGTGTAGTTTCGGAGAAGAGAGCAAATACCTATTTTTGTTTTTGGGGTGGGGGGGCCAAAACCCCATTAAAGACCCGTTTAATGAGCACAGATTTTAATGCGGTCAATACACCTTCGTTTGGCATCAGATATAAAGCTTGTGGGCAAGTTTCACCAAAATCATGTGTTTGGTTCAAGCAATAATGACTGAACTGTTTATGGACTGCCGGACTCACTCACTGCTCCAATGGTGGATCCGGGGGTGGGGGGGGGGGGAGAGGGTTACCTGGTGCACGTGAACACCTCCTCCCCTCCGCCCTCACAATTATGTCACATGATCGACGTGTGAGATATTACTGCACAATCAGCAATCACACGTCTTTTGCTTTCACTCAGAAATTAATCCAAGCCGTGACAGTTTTCGCCGCTGGTTCTATATCAACCCCTGCGATTCGGTGTTGAGTTGTGGCTCCAAAGAGAAAGGCAACGTTTTTGGGATCGTGTCCTGCAGCAAAGTGCAGTACAAGCCTGAACTATTTCACCAGGTGATTCAAAGTTTCAGTGGCTGCATCGTCCATTATTGTAATGAATGATCTGATCCACAATGGAAAGTTTAGGTTTAGTGCTCGGGGCCATTTCGCCGCATTTTGTGCTTGTCTGTTCGATATTTTCATTGATTTGTATTGGAAACATTTTATGTATTTACATTGTTGTTGTAAAGTTGTAAATACACCGTTGCAAGGATTCCAAAATCTTCAGTTTTTCTTTAGAATCAGTTCCTGACAGGCCCCAGGCCTTTTCGTCAAGTCGTTTGATATTCCCAAAATTTCCGGTTACCATACGCAAGAAGACTCGAAGCTGTAATCGTTGGCAAAGGTGCTTCTAAAAGATATTCCCAAATTCCCAGAAGGTAAATTTATGGTTCTTTCTCTGCAATAGATTACTGCAAGCTCTGGATAGATTAACACTGGGACACTGCAAGCTCTGGATAGATTCACCGCTTTTTTTCCTCTTGCCACAACAGAGTACAGAGCACAAATTCACAATTTAAACTCTTATTTTAACAAAGTCGACTGTCTGTTAAAATCACTGTGTTGCAGAGACGAGGGTACCTGTGGTCCAATCGGTATAAAATATATCCAGCAGAGTTTGGCAGCCAATCACGATTCCTCGAGAGAGAGAGACTGTGAGAGAGAGAGAGAGAGCTGTGCTCTCGCTTCCCCCATGCAATGGGGTATTGTATTTCAAAACTGCTCAAAAACTTCAGGTTCCTGACAACATGCACGTGTCTCGGTGGGGTGACGCCCTGTCTTTTCAATAGGAATTTTGGCTGCAGTGTCGGAGTCGAAATTAAGTGCATGAATCTCTGCGAGAAAGTTCAGTGAATTTGACACAGGACCAGGGGTGGATTAATTGTACTTGGGGGGGGAGGGGGGTGATGAGGATAATTTTTATTTTAGAGGCCCTTTTTATGATTTCTATTAACAATATATGGACATGTAGAGTTCACAATTTACATACAGTGCCTTCAGAAAGTATTCAAACCCCTTAACTTTTGTCACATTTTGTTGTGTTACAGCCTGAGTTTAAAATGGATTAAATAAAAAAAAAACTTTTGGCACCGATACACACAAAATACCACATAATGACAAAGTGAAAACATGTTTTTAGAAATTTTTACCTATTTATTAAAAACGAGCAAATACCACCTGTCGCTTCGCTAATGGGGGAGGGGAGTGAGGAGGGGTGGGGGAGCGAGATGGGTGAGGGAGCAAGATGAGGTGGGGGAGCGAGACGGGGTGGGGGAGCGAGACGGGGTGGGGGAGCGAGACGGGGTGGGGGCGAGACGGGGTGGGGGGCGAGACGGGGTGGGGGCGAGACGGGGTGGGGAGGCGAGATGGGTGGGGGAGCGAGATGGGTGAGGGAGCAAGATGAGGTGGGGGAGCGAGATTGGTGGGGGACCGAGAGGGGTGGAGGAGCGAGATGGGTGAGGGAGCAAGATGAGGTGGGGGAGCGAGACAGGGTGGGGGAGCGAGACGGGGTGGGGGAGAGGTGGGGGAGCGAGGAGGGAGGGAGAGTGAGTAGGGTTGGGGGATAGGAAGGCAGTGAGAGTAGAGAGGAAGGGAAGGCAGACATGCAATGGAGTGATAATTACGATTCATCATGTCTCATCAAAATGGTTCTGGATCGAATAGCAGTGAATATGGAAACAAAATAATATCTGAAATCCATTTTGTACAAGTCATACGATAAATACTGCCCAGAGACAAACACCGCCCAGACGCGTCCAGAGACAAGCCATCCGGAGACAAATACCAGCGGCACATATTCAAAGACAAACTCCCGTCTCGACCTAAACACTGCCCGGACGTGCGTGCAGCCAACCTGTCTGGAGACAAACACTGCTCAGGCACATACAGAGACAAACTCCCCTCCAGACTTAAACACCGCCCAGACACATATGGAGATAACCACTGCGCAGACATAACCACCGTCTGGATATGTCTAGAGATAGAGATAGAGATAGAGATAGAGATAGAGATAGAGATAGAGATAGAGACAGAGGGGGGAGGGGAGAGTGAGAGAGGTGTGGGAGTCAGGTGCTGCACTGTATTGGGAGGGGGT
This sequence comes from Eptatretus burgeri, assembly GCF_056783735.1. Lineage (NCBI taxonomy): Eukaryota > Metazoa > Chordata > Myxini > Myxiniformes > Myxinidae > Eptatretus > Eptatretus burgeri. The sequence goes on along the minus strand of NC_140964.1, from coordinate 108,549,443 downwards.
AGAGCAATGATGTGACAAAGACAGAGAGGGGTAGGTGATGGTGTTGGATGTGTGATGAGCACAGCTCATCACACATCTAACACCATCCAGATTATGAAGCATGGTGGTGGCAGCATCATGCTATGGGGATGCTTTTAAGCGGCAGGGACTGGGGGACTTGTAAGGATAGAGGGAACAATGAATGGAGCCAAATATAGCTAAATCCTTGAGGCGAACCTGCTTCAGAGTGCAAAAGACCTGAGACTGTGTTGAAGATTTACGTTCCAACAGGACAATAACCCCAAGAAATACAGCCAAAGGAACACTCGAGTGGCTTCAGCACAAGAATGTGAAAATCCTTGAGAGGCCAAGCTAAAGCCCAGACTTGAATCCCATTGAGAATCTGAAGAAAGATTTGAATATTGCTGTTCACCGACGCTCCCCAAATCCAAATGTGCAAAGCTGATGCAGACATACACAAGAAGACTCGAAGCTGTAATCGTTGGCAAAGGTGCTTCTAAAAGTATTGACTCAGGGGGTTCAATACTTAATGACGCAAGACATTTCAGATTTTCAATTTTCATTAATTTGTAAAAATTTCTTAAAACATGTTTTCACTTTATCTTTATGGGGTATTTTGTGTGGATCGGTGACATTTAAAAAAAAATTAATCCATTTTAAATTCATGCTGTAACACAACAAAATATGACAAAAGTCTAGGGGTGTGAATACTTTCTGAGGGTGCCATTTTTGGTAGTTAAGCCAATTGAGAAAGCAACATGAAAAGGCTCGTTATGTTTTTGGGTCCTTTTTCTGTAAATTTTATCAACTAGTAGAGTGACCACCCGACAGGCGATCTTGTTTCAAGCATGCACCACATTCTTCTGAGGGAAACCATTATTTGGGAGGTGTATACACAATTGGCAGCTGCCTCAGTTGCTCCCAAAAATAAAACCCTACCACCTTAGTTGTTGATGTTGGGCCTATGTTGACCTTTTGACCTTAAAAACAATAGGCTTCTTCTTTATGACAAACTCGACAATGTGGTGAAGTTTCGTGAAGATTGGTTTAAAATTGTGACTTGAAGGTGATAAACAGACAGACAGACAGACAAGCCGGAAGGCGGCGATGGGTCGCCGAGCATGGAAACTATAAGATAAAGAGCAAAATGGATGTCATATAGCGGATAGGGAATCACCTTAAGATTATGCATATCAAATCTCATCCAGTTCCATCTACTGATAACTACTCGGTATCCATTTGAATGAAAAGTACCGAAAATGCAGTTTGAAATCGGAAATCCCCAAAGTTTGAGGGGGTGCTGTGGGTGAACAAAGATCTAAATCAAAAATCCGGTTTCATCGTTTGTGCACAATATATTCCAGATGATCAGTGTGAATTTTTATCACCATCCGACCATAACCCTAGGAGGAGTAGCATTTGGCACGAAGGTACCTCCAGCTCTCGCATATTATCGATTTTTGCGCGAATTGAACGTTGACCCCTGACCTAAGCGAAATCGGTCAATATGTCCTGAGGCAAAGTTGTAGTACTCCGTTCCATGAACCTGCAAAGTTTCATTCGTATCGATGCATTCACCTGGTCGCTAGGGGGCCTTCAATTTTCACCAATTTTCTCGCATACCCTAATTGTAGGGGGCGCTGCGGGTAAAGTATTCCATATATCATGAAAACCGGAATATATTTGATAGAGCATCACCTGCAGATCATTCGTGCCAAATTTCATAACCCTACGTGGGATAATGGCTTTCGGAATAGATTTCGCGTGAATGGTACCGATTTTGAAAGTTTTTCGGTTGTTGCTCGGGAACCAAAGCGTCCCTAGCAACCATCACAATTTCCAAAGCACGAGGTCATAAGATGTACCTACCACCCGAGTTTGGTCAAAATCTGCCCACGTTTCCTACCAATTATGCTGATGACAAACGAACAAACATCCAAACAAACAGACATAATTACTGACAATAAGGGTCACCTATTTTGGCGACCCAACAGACAGACAGACAGACAGATAAACCAAATAGACTAACCAATATACTTGAAAAATCTTCTATTTTGCAAGTAACAGACAGACAAGCCGGTAGGCGACATGGCTGCTCGTTCTTGATGGAAAGCTGGCCGACACGACTCGCCGATATTCATGTACATGCTATCAATCAATTTAGCACAATAAATATGATTATCACAGCCCTCTTAGTTTGTGCCCAGAAACCCGCCTTGTGAAATTTCAGGCATGTTTCCAAAGAGACTCTAACAAATGGCAACCCTGGTAATTCCATTTATCGATTCGCTAAAGATTTTTTTTTTTATATGATGCTGTAAGACATTCTCCTTGGGCACAAAAAAACACAGGTCCCTCGGAGGTCCAGTTTCGGAGGTATTGATTTTTTTGTATAGTCCACAATAAGTGTACGATGTACGATAAAGTATTTTAGCTGTTGCTAAGCAACATGGTGTGCAGAGCAACCATTCATTTTTGTGTACATGCTAGCCACATTGTACACATTTCACCCAAGTTTCATCAAAATCAGACTCTTTCTCTTATAGTCAGGTGGCTTGGAGACAAATTTTCATTTTATGGTGATAGACCGGATAAAAGCACCAAATTTTTTCCACTTATTCCTTGATGCATTAGTTATGATATTTTGGAAGGACCCATCTAATCAGAGCATGCTGAGGATATTTTATCAGCTAATTTGTCAATCTGTCTGTCTGCCCATTAGATCAGCCATTTTTCTTGCGATTCAAATGGTTACTGCCCTGAAAGAACATAACTAAGAACATCTATCTTATAGTAAATTTGTATATTACCACAGGGTATGACTATTATAATCTCAGATAACCTTGACCTATATTTATGGCCAAAACTAGGTCAAATTGTGATAATTTATATATTTTATTACTATTCATTTATCGAATTTTGATGGTTATTTCTCGATAACCCATTTAACTATTCAGTATGTATATATATATATATATATATATATATATATATATATATATATATATATATTAACTAGTAGTAATGCCCGGCGTTGCTCGGGCTAGCAATAAAGCCTGGCGTTGCCCGGGCTTTCTTGCAAATTTCCTGAATAGCTGTTAGCGGTTAGGGGTTAGGGGTTAGCAGTTAGGGTTAGGGTTAGCAGTTAGGGTTAGGGTTAGCAGTTAGGGTTAGGGTTAGCAGTTAGGGTTATGGTTGCAGTTAGGGTTATGGTTGCAGTTAGGGTTATGGTTGCAGTTAGGGTTATGGTTGCAGTTAGGGTTATGGTTGCAGTTAGGGTTATGGTTGCAGTTAGGGGTATGGTTGAAGTTGGGGTTATGGTTGCAGTTAGGGTTATGGTTACCTGAGGTTATGGTTGCAGTTAGGGTTATGGTTGCAGTTAGGGTTATGGTTGCAGTTAGGGTTATGGTTGCAGTTAGGGTTATGGTTGCAGTTAGGGTTATGGTTGCAGTTAGGGTTATGGTTGCAGTTAGGGTTATGGTTGCAGTTAGGGTTATGGTTGCAGTTAGGGTTAGGGTTGCAGTTAGGGTTAGGGTTGCAGTTAGGGTTAGGGTTGCAGTTACGGTTAGGGTTGCAGTTAAAATTAAAATTTAATTAAAATTAAAATTACAATTAAAATTAAAATTTACAATTAAGGTCAAAATTTACAATTAAAATTTAATTAAAGTTAAAATTTACAATTAAAATTAAAATTACAATTAAAATTAAAAAATTTACAATTAAAGTTAAAATTTACAATTAAAATTAAAATTTACAATTAAAATTAAAAATTTACAATTAAAATTTTAAAATTACAATTAAAAAAAAAATTTTAAAATTACAATTAAAAAAAAATTTTAAAATTACAATTAAAAAAAAATTTTAAAATTACAATTAAAATTAGAAATTTACAATTAAAATTAGGGTACAATTAGGGTCAAAATTGCAATTAAAATTGAAGTGCAATTAAATTAAAATTACGAGTAAGGTAAAAATTGCGTATTAAAGGTCAAAATTTAACGTATTAAAATTAGAAGTGCGTGTTAACTTTATTAACTGTTAACGCTATTACTTATTAACTATTAAAATTAGAATTAAAGGTACAATTAAAATTAGAATTACAATTAAAATTAGAAATTTACAATTAAAATTGGAAATTTACAATTAGAAGTGCAAAATTGCAATTAGGAATTAAAGGTACAGTGGTAAAATTTACAATTAAAATTCAGCCTGCATATTAAGCGAAACACGTTAAAAATTTAAGCACGATGGCTAAAACTGCGCGTTATGGTGGACGATAAATTACCAGGTTTATGATTTAGAAATTACATTGCATTTAATTGGGCGGTGGTTCAAAATATAATCAGGTTGGTTGCAAATTAAATTAAACCTGCGTTCCAGGATGGCGCATTGAATATTGCGCAGTGCGACCGGGCGATTTAAATTAAATTTGGCAATTAAATTGCGCGTTAAAGGTTGGTTTTAAATTTAAATTCAGGCGATGGCATTCACGTCGTTGCGAATAAAGGTCAAATTTACAATTAAGGTTAAAATTTACAGGTAAAATTAAAATTACAATTAAAATTACAAAATTTACAATTACAAAATTCAAAATTTACAATTAAAATTAAAATTTACAATTAAAATTAAAATTTACAATTAAAATTAAAATTACAATTAAAATTAAAGTTACAATTAAAATTAAAATTACAATTAAAATTAAAATTACAATTAAAATTAAAATTTACAATTAAAATTAGGAAATTGCAATTAAAATTAAAATTACAATTAAAATTAAAATTGCAATTAGGGTCAAAATTACAATTAAAATTAGGAAATTTACAATTAAAATTAAAATTACAATTAAATTAAAATTACAATTAAAATTAAAATTACAATTAGGTAAAAATTTACAATTAAAATTAAAATTTACAATTAAAATTAAAATTTACAATTAAGTCAAAGGTGCAATTAAGATTAAAATTGCAATTAAAATTAAGGTGCAATTAAATTAGGGTGCAATTAAGTTAAAATTTACAATTAGGAATTAAGATGCAATTAGGAATTAAAATTGCAATTAAAGTTAGGAATTGCAATTAGGAATTAGGAAATTTACAATTAGGGTCAAGGTGCAATTAAAGTTAGAAATTTACCAATTAAAATTAGGAATTACAATTGAGTTAAAAATTTACAATTAAAATTAAAATTGCAATTAAAATTAAAATTGCAATTAAAATTAAAATTTACAATTAAAATTAAATTACCAATTAAAAATTAAAAATTTACAATTAAAATTGAAAATTTACAATTAAAATTAGAAGTTACAATTAAAATTAGGAAGTTACAATTAAATTAGGAAATTACGATACAAAATTGAAATTGCAATTAGGAATTAGGGTACAATTAGGAAATTAAAATTTACAATTAAAATTGAAGTTACAATTAGAAATTGAAAATTTACAGGTAAAATTAAAATTGCAATTAGGAATTGAAATTTACAATTAAAATTAGAATTACAGGTAAAATTAGGTGCAATTAAAATTAAAATTTTAATTAGGAGATTAGAAGTTACAATTAAAGTTAGAAATTTACAATTAAAATTAAAATTTACAATTAGGAATTTACAATTAGAGGTTGGGGTTGCAGTTAGGGTTAGGGTTGCAGTTAGGGTTAGGGTTGCAGTTAGGGTTTGGGTTGCAGTTAGGGTTTGGGTTGCAGTTAGGGTTTGGGTTGCAGTTGGGGTTAGGGTTGCAGTTAGGGTTGGGGTTGCAGTTAGGAGTTGGGGTTGCAGTTGGGGTTAGGGTTGCAATTAGGGTTAGGGTTGCAGTTGGGGTTGGGGTTGCAGTTGGGGTTGGGGTTGCAGTTAGGAGTTGGGGTTGCAGTTGAGGTTAGGGTTGCAGTTAGGGTTGGGGTTGCAGTTGGGGTTAGGGTTACCGATTTGGGAGTTGGGAGTTAGGGTTAGCGTTAGCTGTTAAAGTTTAGCTGTTAGGAGTTAGGGTTAGCTGTTGGGGTTAGGGTGTGGCCTAATGAAACCTAACCCTTGGCTTGGCGTGG